>NC_134484.1:179222881-179500381 GCF_040206685.1 Ascaphus truei
ACATGAGGGGGCATCCCCCGCTCCCATCACCATAACTGCAGGCAGCAGGAGCACCGGGGAAGGGAGGGAGGTGGAGGAAGGCACAGATAATACTTACTGTGTCCTCCATCCTCCATGGGGAAAAAATGGCCGATCGTTGGGGGCTGGCTCATATAGAGCCTGGCCGCGCGCCCACAAAGCCTGGGAGCGCGCGCCAATCATCTGTCAGGTAGGGGGAGTTTTTTTTTTTTTTCAGCCAGCGCGAGCAGGGAAATTTCATTGCGAGCAGGGAAAATTTAAAAAACAAAACACGTGTGCTGCTTGGGCCAATAGTTACTCGCCCGGGGGTTAAATCCACCCGCCCCGGGCGAGTAAATGTATAGGATTGTCGAACACTGTATATATATATTGTGACAGAAACCAGGGGTTGGTAATAAACTCCATATACAGGGCTCCCAGGATACTGAACAGTTTCTGTCCTGTCTAAGCTGAACAGGGCAGCCTCGTGGTACAGGCACTCCATTCCACAGTTTGTCTGCTGCCTGTTTTCTGTCACCTGTCATGCTGATTAGAGTTCAGGTATATAAGACCTGTTTCCTGTTTCCTCTGAGCCCCGCCCAAGAGCCTGGAAGGCTGCTGAACTGCAGAGGGGTGAGAAAGCCTCTTTCCCAAATCTCTTCATTCATTCTGTTAGTTTGTCTAAAGACTGCAAAGGTACTTATTTTGTTGGTGGAAGTGGACAAGCCACTTCCAACTCTGAGTCAGGGACATCTAAGTTTAAGTTATCGCTCAGACGAGCAGCTTTTTGTTTGGCTTTGTTTTCTGTTTAAACTGTGGCAGTCTCAGTGCCTGGGACTGAATAAACCAGGCATAGCCTGTTTAAAGGAACAGTACGTGACGTCTCATCATTTAACCTACCCTAAAAGACCGTGTTCTAACAGTCCCGGACAGACGGCGGAGCCCCGGAGTAAGCCGTTTGTCACATATGGTGGAGAATGCGGGCAGAACACTGAAAGGTCTGGGGGTTAAAGAACTTTAAAAAAAAAAAAAAAAAAAGAAGGTTTTTTTTTTCTCTCTCTCCAAACAAGATGGAAGACGTGGTGAGTGCGCTGGTACGCAATGTCGCTGTCCAGAAAGACGCGAATGAAGCCCAGCAACAGGCGAGTGAAACCCAGCGACAGCTGTTAATAGCCCAGCAAGAGACTAATGCAAACCAGCAAGAGACAAACCGCCTGCTGAGAGAGGAGCAAAAGCGGTTCGCTCAGGGCTTACAGCAGGAACTCGAGATCCTGAGGGGGACTATCAGTAACCTTCCACTGGCAGAGGCAGCCCCAGTTCCGAAAATGACCAGCGCAAGCCACTACCTTCAGAAGATGGGACCCTCGGATGATGTGGAAGCTTATCTTCTCACGTTTGAACGCACGGCACAGAGAGAGGGATGGCCAGAAGCTGAGTGGGCTGGTCTAATCGCACCCTTCCTAAGCGGCGAACCCCAGAAGGCTTACTTTGATCTAGAGCCCGCCGAAGCTAACGTCTATGCAAAATTGAAGTTCGAGATCCTCGCCCGCCTCGGCGTAACCACGGCTGTTCGTGCCCAAAGGTTTCACGCATGGTCCTTCACGATGGATAAAGCCACCCGAAGCCAGATGTATGACCTCATCCACCTCGCCCGGAAGTGGCTACAACCCGAGATCAACTCAGCAAGCCACATCGTGGAACGGTTGGTCATGGACCAGTTCTTGAGGAAACTTCCCTCTGCCTTACGCCGTTGGGTCAGTCGGAGTGACCCCCACAATGCAGATGAGCTTGTGGCCCTTGTAGAAAGGTACAGTGCAGCAGAAGAGCACCCGCAACCCACAGTCGTGGAGCAACCCCACTATCCGAGGTTCCAGGACTCTTCCAGAGACGGTAAAAGGGTACCGGGGTTAAGGGGCGCTGAAGAGCGGCGACCACCTTCACGCCGCTCCAGCAACAGTGGTTCGCACACTAAGGGCAATAGCCAACATGGGGAGCCGGGAAAAGGCTCTAAGTGGGACACAGACTATGTACCTAAATGTGTAAATTGTCATGAGAGGGGCCACACAGCAAAAATCTGCCCACTAAATGATGAGCCCATGCAATGCAACAGCGTGGAACCTTATTCGCTGTTGTCCCAATGTATGGGCCCTAGCCCAGAGGACCCCTTGAATAACCATCTGTGGGCATTTGTAAAGGTTAATGGTAAGAGGGTTCGGGCACTTCTTGACTCTGGGAGTATGGTCACACTAGTGTCCGAATACCTATTGCCCATTAAGAAGAAACAGGTAAACAGTTCACAAAGAGTGGCAATTTGTTGTATACATGGGGATAATCATGAATATTCCACTGTTGATGTTTTTTTTGAAACAGAATTTGGTTCTTTAGATTTCAAGGTGGGTGTTGTACCCAAACTGGCACATGATGTGTTAATAGGGACCGACTTTCCCCATTTTCTAAAAATGTGGTCCCCAGCTCAGAATAGCGCCCAGAGTTCAATAGCAGACCATAACGAAGTGTTAGAAGAAACAAATCCTTTCCCTTTTTCAGAAATGGAGGTTGACGAGGGCCCAAATAAGAAGGGGGAAAAGGAGGAGTGCTGTGAAATTCCCTTCCCCATCACTACTTTGGTAGGGAATACCCCAAATCAAGATGTTGATCAGGCACTTACCACCCCAGTACAGGATAAGACCCTCGCTGACCTAGAGGTCAGTCCTGGGAGTTTTAAGAAGGCCCAGTGGGAGGACCCCACATTAGCGGTAGCAAGGGGAAATATACGGGACCAGAATAGTACTCATGGCCAACCAGATAGGTCACTTGCTTACCCCTACTTCGAGGTAGAGAACGACCTAGTATATCGGGTTGATAAAAGAAAATCAGTTACAACTAAACAATTGTTGGTACCACGGACATTCCGTAACGTAGTATTACACCTCGCACATAGTCATCCATTGGGGGGACACCTAGGGGTGGAAAAGACAAAAGAAAAGGTTCTCCGAAGCTTTTATTGGCCTGAGGTTCTGGCAGAAATTACAAACTATTGTTCCTCATGCCCAGAATGTCAGATCACCGCCCCGTTCAAAGCATACCGCAGCCCATTGGTACCCCTTCCCATAATAGAGGTACCATTTGACCGGATTGCTATGGATCTAGTAGGACCCCTAATAAAGTCTGCTAGGGGACATCAGCATATATTGGTAATATTAGATTATGCTACCCGATATCCGGAGGCAGTTCCCCTACGTAGCACCTCTGCTAAAAACATAGCAAAAGAGTTAGTACTTCTGTTTTCCCGGGTCGGAATTCCTAAAGAGATCTTATCTGACCAGGGAACACCATTTATGTCCCAAGTAACAAAAGAGCTATGTAAACTCCTAAAAATCAAGCATCTCAGAACCTCAGTCTATCATCCACAAACAGATGGTTTAGTGGAAAGGTTCAATAAAACCTTAAAGAGCATGTTACGCCGGGCGGTCGATAAGGATGGGAAAAACTGGGACTGTTTGTTACCATACCTGTTATTTGCCATTAGGGAAGTTCCCCAGTCATCCACAGGCTTCTCCCCGTTTGAACTATTGTATGGCCGACATCCAAGGGGCTTACTGGATATAGCCAAAGAAACTTGGGAACACGAGGTTACCCCTTACAGAAGTGTAATAGAGCATGTTGCCCAAATGCAGGACCGCATTGCTGCAGTCCTACCCATAGTGAGGGAACACATGGAGAAAGCTCAAGAAGCACAAAGGAATACGTATAATAAGGGTGCTAGGGTCAGAATTTTTTTTCCAGGTGATAGGGTACTAGTTCTGGTTCCCACCGTGGAGAGTAAATTCCTTGCTAAATGGCATGGGCCATATGAGGTCTTGGAAAGAGTGGGAGAAGTAAATTATAGGGTAAGGCAGCCAGGTAGGAGGAAACCTGAGCAAATTTACCATATAAACCTACTCAAGCCCTGGAAAGATAGAGAGGTCTTGTTAACCCTAGTACCCCCAGGTCCGTCAGAGAATCAAGAAACTGACCCAGAGGTTAGCATAGCTGAAACACTGTCCGTGCATCAGAAACGAGAGGTCCAGAGTTTAGTGAGAAGGAACAAAGAAATCTTCTCTACACAGCCAGGTAAAACTAACGTAATTAAACATGACATAGTCTCTGAACCGGGGGTCCGAGTTAACCTTAAACCGTACCGAATCCCAGAGGCCAAGAGAGAGGCTATAAGTTTAGAGGTTAAAAAAATGCTAAAACTAGGCGTAATTGAGGAATCCCAAAGTGGTGGAACAGCCCTATAGTTTTAGTCCCAAAGCCAGACGGTACAACAAGGTTTTGTAATGACTACCGGAAACTAAACCCGGTGTCAAAATTTGATACTTATCCTATGCCCAGGGTGGATGAACTTGTAGAGAGACTGGGCAAAGCCCGATATCTCACAACCCTAGACCTAACAAAAGGGTACTGGCAGGTTCCCCTCACAGAAAGGGCAAAAGAAAAAACAGCCTTCTCAACCCCAGACGGCCTCTTTCAATATAAGGTGCTGACTTTTGGCTTACATGGAGCTCCCGCCACATTCCAAAGAATGATGGATAAAATTTTAAAACCACATGTTCGGTACGCTGCCACCTACCTGGATGATGTGGTAATCCATAGTGAAGATTGGCAGTCCCACCTTCCAAAGGTCCAAGCTGTGCTCGACGCAGTTCGGTCTGCTGGACTAACTGCTAACCCCGCTAAATGCACTATTGGTCTGGAGGAGGCCAAGTATCTGGGGTATTCTATTGGTAGAGGGTTACTCAAACCACAAACACTCAAAGTAGAGGCGATACAAAATTGGCCAAGGCCAGTCACAAAAAAACAAGTAAGGACCTTTTTGGGGTTAATTGGCTACTATAGGAGGTTTATTCCCAATTTTGCAACTAAGGCAACCCCACTAACCGACCTCACAAAAGCAAGAGGACCGCTAATGGTAAAGTGGTCCCCCGAAGCCGAACAGGCCTTTAGAAGCCTGAAAGAAGCTCTCTGTGCCCAACCAGTGTTGGTCACACCTGACTTCTCCAAAGAATTCGTAGTCCAAACCGACGCATCTGAGGTAGGGCTGGGGGCGGTACTCTCCCAGGAGTCTCAAGGGGAGGAGCACCCCATCCTTTATTTAAGTAGGAAACTAAATCCCCAGGAGAAAAATTACTCCATAGTCGAGAAAGAGTGTCTCGCAATAAAGTGGGCTGTAGAGACACTCAAGTATTATCTGTTGGGGAGAAAGTTCCGATTGGTCACAGATCATGCACCCCTTACCTGGATGTGTCAAAATAGGGAGAAGAACGCTAGGGTGACCAGGTGGTTCCTAAGCCTACAGCCCTTTAAATTTTCTGTGGAACACAGGTCGGGGCACAAACATGGCAATGCCGACGGGTTGTCAAGGATGCACTCCCTAATATCCATGGTCGCTCACACCTCGAGGTCTGAGCTGGGGGGGAGGATATGTGACAGAAACCAGGGGTTGGTAATAAACTCCATATACAGGGCTCCCAGGATACTGAACAGTTTCTGTCCTGTCTAAGCTGAACAGGGCAGCCTCGTGGTACAGGCACTCCATTCCACAGTTTGTCTGCTGCCTGTTTTCTGTCACCTGTCATGCTGATTAGAGTTCAGGTATATAAGACCTGTTTCCTGTTTCCTCTGAGCCCCGCCCAAGAGCCTGGAAGGCTGCTGAACTGCAGAGGGGTGAGAAAGCCTCTTTCCCAAATCGCTTCATTCATTCTGTTAGTTTGTCTAAAGACTGCAAAGGTACTTATTTTGTTGGTGGAAGTGGACAAGCCACTTCCAACTCTGAGTCAGGGACATCTAAGTTTAAGTTATCGCTCAGACGAGCAGCTTTTTGTTTGGCTTTGTTTTCTGTTTAAACTGTGGCAGTCTCAGTGCCTGGGACTGAATAAACCAGGCATAGCCTGTTTAAAGGAACAGTACGTGACGTCTCATCATTTAACCTACCCTAAAAGACCGTGTTCTAACAGTCCCGGACAGACGGCGGAGCCCCGGAGTGAGCCGTTTGTCACATAATATATATATATATATATATATATATATATATATATATATATATATATATATATATTCTGATGTCTCCATACAATAAAGATACCTTATTGGTTATACAACATATACAATGACTTTTTTTTAAAATTATATCCACAAGATTATGTACAGAGAGACAGATATATTTAGATAAATAGTTAAATACTGATTCATTAGTTGTTTAATTAGCTAACAGCTGTTACAAACATATGTGTGTGTTTTTATATATATATATAAAATCGAAAACAAATACTCAATACCATTCTGTGGCTAACAAAATGCTTTTATTTGTGCGAGCTTTCGAGATACATTGATCTCTTCTTTGGGCGATGTTACATTGAATATAGCAAGACAAGTTTTACATTAAAACAGCCTGGAATGTTATCTGTGGAGGATACCTATCCCTCCCCCCTATGCAGTATGCGATTTATGACTTTAGGTGTTAAAAGGTCCCGGAATGTTTGTGATGTAAGAGTGTGTGTGTGTATGTGGGTAAATATAATAAGAGTGATGCATTTAAAGTGATCATTTAAAGTGATAAATATAGTTAGACTATAGTTTGACTAGAGGTGACTGGGGACTGGATCTACTGCAAACTCTTTTACTCAAGACAACAAACGGTAAGCTATTCAGATCACACTATGATCCCATGCTTGCTAACCTGCATATTTCAACCCCCCACCCCTTTACAATTTATTCACTGCAGTCTCTCCCAAAACTGACTGCACAATACACTGAAACCCTGAATGACTCTAGCATTGCAATACAGCTAAACATTTGACAAGGAACAGGCACACACCTGCTGTTTAGTCTGCACATACTGACTCTGCTCACAACAGCTCCTTGCAGCACTGCCTACCTCTAGCATCATGAACCTGCTATGTATTTTAACTTTTTTCTTTCTCCTGGCCTCATGGAGATGTTACTCCCTCTATCCACTACAAACTCCTCCATCCTGGCCCACACCCAACATTACCATACACCCTGGACTACTCAAAAGCCTATCACTATCTACTGAATGTTGGTGGAGAACGCTAAAAACCAGCACACCAACCACCTCTCACTCAAATGGCAAAAATCACAAATCTACAACTTGCAAACAACTACCCAAATTTCTACTCATACTATTACTCTCTTTAGCAGGTGATATTGAACCTAACAAAGGTCCTCCCATTTCAGCTCTGTCCCATGCCCCTGAGAATTCCACCTTTAAATTCCAAAAAGGGCTATCTGTCGCCTATATAAACATCCGGAGCCTACTGCCCAAACTGGACGAACTAAGGGCATGGTGCCTTATGCATAAACCCAAAGCCATCGTTCTTACAGAAACATGGCTATCCCCTAAAACCTCTGATGCAAATATCGCCATTCAGGGATACTGCATTTTTAGGAGAGATAGGTCAAAGAGAGGAGGAGGGGTGTTATTTTATATTGGAGACACATTACAATTTACACAGTTAAATTGCCCACCAAGCCCACCCTCTTTTGAAACTCTAGTTGGCAAAATCTGCCTCCCCTTTTCTAAGCCCATCTTGCTTGCTGGCATCTACTGCCCACCTCAAGCCCCTCTACAATCCCTGACTGATATCACCCAATTTCTTGGCTCCATTTCCTCTCTGAATGAGAAGAGTGAGCTGCTAGTTCTTGGGGATTTCAATTGGCTTGACCCTAAAAACCACAAAATCCAGATACAACTCAAGTCACTTAACCTATCGCAACTCATTTCCCAACCCACACGGATAAACCTGAAATCGCATAACCATTCCTTGCTAGACTGGATTCTCTCCTCAAACCCCAGCAGAATCCAATCCTCTGACATCCTTCCTGATATTTTCAGTGACCATGCAATAGTGTACTGTGTAAGGAAAATTAAACCGCCCCATTCAAGCCCTAAAGTTCTCCTCACTAGAACATTTAAAAACTTTAACCCACAACAGTTTCTGGATGACCTTACCAACTGCCCATGGCACAGAATCGATTTAATTCCCGACCCTGATTCTGCGCTCGACTATTTCCAATCCGAGTTCTTAAAACTCTGCGATACCCATGCTCCACTATGCAAAATAAGGGCACGGGGGCCCACCTTCCATGGGTTACACCTGACCTTATAGCACTCTACCAGTTCAGGGATGCCTTGTGGAAAAGCTACAAAGTAACTGGCACTACCAAGGATCTCAGTCACTACAGATGCATGAGGAACATGTGCACAAGGCAAACAAGGCATGCAAAAGCACAATATTACTCTGACAATCTCCACCAAAATACATCAAACCCAGCTAACTTCTGGAAGGTTATCAACAATATATTCCAGCCTCCTAACCATCAACAACCAAGTAATATCACTAAGGGGGATATTACTCTGACAAATCCCACTGACATTGCAAATGCATTCAATGATTACTTTGTGGGGTATGCCACTAACTTATTAGCGAAATGCAGCCCAAACCACAAACCTGAATCTCATCCTGGGAGTACCCCTATAGTCTCACCCCCTCCTAACACTGCAGACAATTTTCAATTTGGCCCAGTATCTGAAGAGGAGATTATACAAGCGCTCTTCAAACTAAAACTATGCAGCCAATGTGGACTCGACTTACTACAATCTAGGTTCCTACGACTTGGTGCCCCAGCCATTGCCAAACCAATTGCGTCCATAGTCAACTCTATCCTGTCTGCAGGCCATATCCCTAAGACCTGGAAAACTGCCAGAGTTGTCCCAATCTTCAAAAGTGGGGACAAAAACACAGGCCAATCTCACTTCTCCCAATTCTATCCAAAGTCATGGAAAAATGTGTCCACTCTCAACTAAGCGATTTCTATACCAAAACAAATTTCCCTAGCCAATTCCAATCTGGCTTTCGTCCCAAACACTCCACCGTAACTACCCTGCTAAAAGTTTGCAATGAGGAATGGAACGGGGACAACTCACTGGTGCAGTATTCCTAGATTTTGCAAAGGCTTTTGACACAGTTGATCATGCTATCCTGCTTAACAAACTCCAGAGCTCTGGAATAGGGATGCAAGCTTTAAACTGGTTTCTGTCCTACCTATCAGGAAGATCCCAACATGTGTCCATCTCAGGCTCTAACTCCAACCCCCTGGATATCACCTGTGGTGTCCCGCAAGCTCTGTTCTCGGGCCCCTACTCTTCTCAGTGTTCATTAATGATTTTCCCACAGCTTGTAAGGAAGCCTCAATACACATGTATGCAGGTGACACAATCCTATATGCACACAGCCATAGCCTCTCTGACCTTCAACACATACTTCAGTCTGACTTTTTGAGACTCGAAAACTGGATTTCCCAAAACAAACTGTTTTTAAACACTGACAAGACTGTAACAATGGTATTTGGGACCAAGACTAAATTTGTAAAGCTTCCAGTGACTGAGCTCCTGATTAGAACCAACGCTAACACCACCCTAACCCCTGTCACTAGTTTTAAATACCTGGACTTATGGTTTGACTCCCACTTAACATTCGGGATGCACATTGATACCCTGACAACCAAGACCTACGCCAAACTAGGGGTACTTTACAGGAACAAATCCTCCCTAAGTCTCCTGGTCAGAAAGCGTATCGCACAGCAGATGCTAATACCAATTATTGACTATGGAGACATAGTATATGGCTCAGCACCTCAAACCCACCTTAGCAAACTTGACACCCTCTACAATTCAATTTGTCGTTTTGTTCTCCAATGCAACTACAACACACATCACTGCGAAATGCTCAAAGAACTAGATTGGTCAACACTAGAGTCTAGGCGCAAAGTTCACCTTTCCTGTCTTGCCTTTAAATTCTTCATGGGCAAGCTACCCAGCTACCTGAACAAGCTCCTCACCCCTACCACTTGCAGCACTTATCACCTGAGATCAGACTCCAAAAGACTGTTCATGGTCCCAAGGCTCAACAAAGTATCCGGACGTTCCTCCTTCTCCTACCGTGCACCCCAAAACTGGAACAACCTACCAGAGACTCTCACATCCACCACCAGTTTAAGTTCTTTCAAATCTAAGGCTGTCTCACATTTTAACCTGGTCTGTAACTGTTTCATACGCTCATAATATATATTTTCTTTAACTGTGCACGCAATGTCTTGTATATAATGTATACCCTGTTCATTTATGTAACTGTACTTGTAACCATGTATTATTTGTTTTACTCTGTGCCCAGGACATACTTGAAAACGAGAGGTAACTCTCAATGTATTACTTCCTGGTAAAATATTTTATAAATAAAATAAATATACATTTATAAAGCGCCCACAGTTTATACAGCGCTATACAAAAGGTGTGTGTGGAGGGAGAGTATATATCAATGGTATTGGTGGGGGTTGAAATGTAAGAGGGTGTTGCATTACTATAAATGTGTGTGGATACTATATAGTCACTATATATATAAACAAGTGCTGCTTGGTTGTTTTGAGTAGAGGATTCCCCTGTTTGGCGTCCTTCCACTGGCCGCATGCAGGACGTTTCAGCGGTATACTAGCTGTTGAACATTTCAGTTTGGCATCTCCTCCTTCTCCCGAGGGTTGCGAACGGAAGTCTATAAATATAAATATATTTATACTGTAGGGTATGTTTTGTCACACCCAGCCTATGGTGTAGAGGTAAGAGGTATGGCATTGGTATAAGTACCAGTGGAAGGTCCTGAGTTCAATCCCTGCATGTGTCTTATACAAAATGTACTAATGTTCAATTTGTGTGTCCCCGTTAGTCAATAAAGCATTTAATTGAATGTTTAAAAAAAAAAGACTGCACACGACAGCTGGAGAGAGGAGAGCATGTGGACGGCTGCAAAGAGTAAAGCTTCTATGAAGTGAGGAGAGAGATGCCGGTAAGGTTTTTGCACGGCAAAATGGAGGTTTAAAATTGGGGAGCCATGTTCAGATAGTGTTATAAGCGGATTCGCGTTCTAACGGATCGCGCTATAACGGGGTTGAGCTCTATATATATATACAGTATATATATATATATATATATATATATATATATATATATATATATATAATATACTCTGTGTCAACTCCTCTACACGGAAAAATATGTGATAGTATTGTATCATATATCAAAAGAATTTGAGATAAATATGACAAGTATATACAATGTTTCCATTGACAATTTTAAACAAAAGTTATTTTAGAAAAAGTGATTCAAAGATATGCATAGAGACACTGTTTCAGAGAATATCAAACAGGAATCACTAATAGGGAAAAACATACATGAAAAAAATAATGGTATCATCTTAAATGGTATATGTATAGTTATACCAAATTTAAATGCGATGTATATATTTAATGAAGGAAGTAAATTAATGATATCTATAGAAAAAAATAACATTTAAAAGATGATTCGACTTGTAAATTAAATTGGTATGTGGAGAAAAAACAGTAAAGTTAAAATAATAATTTAGAAAAATGAAATAAATGAGAAAATACTCACTCATCGCGGAATTATATACAGTATATGAGAAACAATTGTATATACAGAAATCACAATTTGGGCTAATTTCAGCCCCATTAATTTGGAGAGATTAAAACAATCTATTACTGCCCATTGCCCACTGAGGCCTCCGTAGAATATCTAGAAAAATTGAAACAGATATTAACGAAAGCAAAAGAGGAGAATATTTTGGATACTGAGGAATATAACTGTATCTTCAGTCCTTTTCCACGTGTACATGTACAGTACCTATATTCTACCAGCTCCTTAAAATTCATAAATCTCTGTCCAATCCCCCCGCATGTCGGATAATTTTGAGAATAGATTCTACTGTATAATGATTTACCTTTTGCATTACGTGGATCTAATCCGGCAAAAGTACAGTAAATCCCGCATCAAAACTCTTACATTAAAGATTCAACTCACGTTTTATATTTGATCCAAGATGTTAAATGGGATAGTACCTTTCACTGGTGGAAGTGTGATGTACAATCTTTATGCACAGTAGGAACATACAAAGCATATGAGTAGTTCCGCTGATACTTTACACAAATCTGTGACAGCACTACCATTTTTTCTAGATCTCCAATTAAAGATCACACCTGAACTAGAGATAAAAACAAGAATTTATATGAAATGTATGGACTGCAATATTTACTTACATGCAGACAGTAGCTATTATGGAGGCTGGCTAAAGAATATCTCCTATTTCCAGTTCCAGAGAGCCAGGAAGAATTGCAGTCACCTTCCTGACTTTCGGTAACTGGCAACGGTCCCCGAATACTGCTTTCTAGAGAGAGAATCTAATGAAACTTTAGCGGAACAAGCTATGGAAAAAGCTAAGAACATACTTATATCACCAAATACAATATTGTGGCATGCACATTTAAAACTATTCTCAATAAAAATTGGAAGATCTTGCAGAATTATCTTATTCTGATAATCTTTTTACTTCAGGTGGTTTACAAAAGAGCAAGAACGGTTAAGAGTATTTTAGCACTGCGTGAGATACGAGATATCAATTAAAAGATGCCGTCAATTATCAATTGGCTACCTCCTAAACGTCCTGGCTTTTTTTTGTTCTGGAAAATGTTTTATGTGTCAATATGGCGATAAAAACAAGATCTTCTGCTCAGCAGGCAATCATAAGAATGAATATAAAATCAAATCATTCATCAATTATACCCCTTCCTTCGTGGTCTATTTATTGGAGTGCCTGTGTGGCCTCCAATATGTTGGACGCACAAAGTTAATATTAACAGTCACATTACAGAAATATTATACACATTAGAAATATTATAAAGGGCTTTATATTACATTGTGTCACGTAATGTTTTGAAAGGTCATGGTCATAACCCCAGGGCATTACTCGTCAAGGGTATTGAGCACATGTCACCAGATCATAGACGGGGTAATAGAAATGAAAAGCTGGCACAATGAGAAACATTCTGGATGAATTCCCTAAACTCCTTTTTACCTAATGGACAAAATGAGGACATTGAAATCATCTTTGTTTTGTAATTTATATATAAAATATTCCCTCTTCCATTAGATGGTTCCTGGTTTATATACTGACCAATGACAAAACCCCATTGAGTTCACCAATTACTCTATATGATATTGAATGTGCCTACTGTACCAAGGGAAATACACGCATGGAAGAATAATGCTGATTCCCCTAATTATACAAAAAAATGCTCTCTTATATATACTTTTCAGGTTGTAACATATATGTACTGAATACATATAATTTTTCCAATCTCTCCAATTTTCAGTGGCTGAAATTATCCCTAATTGTAACTTCAGTATAAACAGATTGTTTCTCATATATACAATTCCCCAATGAGTGGGTATTTTCTCATATACGTCATTTTTTTGAGTGGGTATTTTCAAATTTACGGCATTTTTTGTTTTTGCTTTAACTTGGACTGTTTTCCAAATACCAATTTATTTTACAGGTGTAATCATCTTTTAAGTGTTACTTTTTCTATAGATACAATTATTTGACTTCCTTCATTAAATATATACATCTCATGTAATTTCGGTATAACTATGTATAACTATACTATACCATTAATTATTTCATGTATGTTTCTCCCCTATTAGAGATTCCTCTGTTTGACATTTTCTGAAACAGTGTCTTTATGTATATCTATGAATAACTGTCTCCAAAAAAACTTTTGTAAAAAATTGTTTATGGAAACATTGTATATATATTATCACATTCAAAATACTGTAAATGTAATTATAGGATGTCTGTCGTCTAAATGTAGCATGGGTTGAACTTGATGGACATATGTCTTTTTTCAACCTCATCTAATATGTAACTATGTAATGACTATGTAATGATGTAACTATGTAACTATATTTCTCTATTTCTTTTGAAATAGATGACATACAGTAGGGATAATTTGGCAGCATGGCATAATTCAGTTGACAATACATATTCACGTGTCCAGTAACATTTAGTATCCCCATGAGTTATGTGCTATAGCTAAGCTCTCTGGCTTTTCAAGTTCTCCATTAAAATGCTTCTATAATAACCCCTGTCGTGTAACTATACACATGTTTCCGAGAGCAGTATTCTTCTGGTAATTACTAGGATTCAAAATTCAGGAATGGCTTTAACACCAGTGATAACCAGGGATTAGTTAGACCAGAAATAGAGAAACATTTGACATTTATGCTACCTTTATGATAGGTATCCCCAAATAGCTGACTGCTTGACATTCCTTATATCTTAGAATCATTTGGTAACTCTAATGAGGGCACACATGTCTCCAATGCACTGTACAGGGTCTCAATTTGTTTAAAAAGGCAATTAGCCTATACAAGCCCGTGTTTATCACCACAGCTGTTCTGAATAGAGAACTAAGTAGGAGAAATGTTCTTTCCTACCATTTGTGCTCATGTGCTTTATCATACATTAGACACAAAGCTAACTTCACAACCCTGCTGTTTCATATATTGCTTTACACGCGGTTCACACCCCTCACTGATGACTACAAAGAACCCTAAAACTACTTTATGATAGATAGATTTTACCAAAGTATTGCTTAGCCTGAATTCTCTTTAACTAGCTAAGTTCCCAAATGCATAACCTTACATTTATCTGCCCGAGTTTGCCCTTTATCCTAGTCCTTCTGTAGAGAAGTGACATGCTGATCTGATTTATATTACCTCACATAATTTAGTGTCATGCAGACTTTGCTCTCTATACCAATCTCAAGGTAATTAATAATAGGTTAAAAGGCAGTAGCCCCTGTACTGAACCTTAAGATACTCCACTTACAACTATAGCCCAATATGAATATGTTCCATTTATGGCAACTCTCTGCTGCCTATCCTTCAACCAGCTTTTAATGAGGCAACATTTTCACCAAGACAAATTTCCTTTAGTGTGCACACAAACATCTTCTAGGTAGATTATATCAACGGCGTTTCCTTGGTCAATATTCCTATTTACCTCACCAAATATATTATTCTTATCTTTCTGTAACTGATGTCTGTTAAAACGCTATTAAAATAAAACATGACCTTATTAGAAATCAATTTTACTTGAATGAGTGAGGTCCATAGATGTAAACCAAGGAGAAAAGAATCCCATTGCTAAGCACTCTATCTCTACTAAGATATACAATAATTTGAATTTTAATGAACAAAACAGAGAATAACATAAAATGTAAAACCTAAAAGATGCTAAATGCTGAATTGGGACCACAGTTGGTTCCCCAAACACTGTCTGGAGATCTTAATATCTCAGAGATATCATATTATTGTCATTAATAATTATATGAAGTTGCTACTGTATATATACCACATGTAACTCAGTTACACTTGCAGTAAAATATATAGAGATGTATTTAGCATGTATACCGCTGACAGAAGGTATACCCCCTATGGTGTTTGTGAAATCAAAGAAGTACTCTGAAGGAGACTGAGAACTCCTTTAAATATAATACTTCACTGCAAATAGTGTGTAAGGCATTTGCTCCGTGCAGGGAGGGATCCCTACCAGCAGGTCGCCGTGTAGTCTGACGTATAGAGCTGTATAATTCACCCTATAAGGTGAGTATACCTAAAGTCCGTGATGCATGGGCTTTAAAAGCCAGCGATTCTTTAGGGACTTGTAACAGTCACTAGGCGAATTATGATGCAACCCCGTATAGAGCCAAGTACTAGCATGTTATGTTACCAAATTCCCGTATATTGTACTGTTGCAAAGGGACTAGCTAACACTAATGACTGCCTCCTGGGGCCCACAACGTAGTTTAGCTTGCTTGTTTTCAGGTAGTTAACTTAAAACGCATTAGGCTTTGGTCCCGCTGCGTCCGGCGGCGCGCGCGGCCGCGTGCGCGTTCCTCACCAGCAGGGGTATCCTTCTTGAGCCGGTCCCAGTCCCTCCTCGCTGCACGGCTCACAACGCGCTGTGATGCGTCAGCCGGCAGGGGATGTAAGAAAATTGTGATCCCGAGCGGTGACGCGTCACGTCGTGCGTTGATGGGCCTGTCAGACAGCTTCCTCCACAAGGTGTGTGTGTGTGTATCAGTGTTTGTATCCGCGTGTGTATCAGAGTGTGTGAGGAGGGCATTTGTGGGGGAAGGGGGAGGGAGCGGGAGCTGCTTACCTTCCAGCAGCCCGCAGCAGCTCCCTCCTGCAGCCCGGGAGACTGTGCCCATGGAGGGAGGGGGCGAGTAGCGGGTCCCCCCGCTCAAACCACGGCCGCCGCTCCAGCTCCCTACAGACCGCAGACTGTCCCTCTCAGCGCGCTGCCTGCATGCAGTGCGGGCGCGCTGACTGAGGGAGCGGGGCCGTAGCCTTAGAATGTGGCAACATGAACCGGACTTTAGCATAAAACTTCTTTGAATGTGATACTCCACAACACATGTGGTATAAACCAGTGGTTCCCAAATTGTGCGACACGGCACCCTGGTGCACCGTGGCTTGGCTAGAGGGGCGTCGCGATCAGGGCCGCCAGCAGCGGGAAACAAGGGCCAGTAAATTAAAAAAAACAAAAAAAAACGCTGAACCCGGCGCCGGCTCTCCCTGCGCGCGCTGGAGGAGAAGCACCGGGAGATAAATGTCTCCCAGCAGCACTAACACCCCACCCCCCCGGCCAAAACCGCCACCCCCCGGCAGCATCGGTGCACCATCACCCTCCCCCCGCAGCACACCGGCCCTCCCCCAATGTGACACAGGCCCCCGCAGCACTGACCCCCCCCTCCCCTCCCCCCGTGCAGGGACCGGGCTGTTCAGCCACCCCACGCTGCCGCCGTCCCATGCAGCACTGGGCCGTCTTCCCCCCCGCAGAATTGCCCCTCGCAGAATTGCCCCCCGCATCACCAGCATGCCGCCGTCCTCCACCGGCCTGACCATCATCCCCAAAGGAGGGTAATTTTTAAATGTATTGGGGGTGTGGGGTAATTTTTAAATGTACTGGGGGTGTGGGGGTAATTTTTAAATGTATTGGGGGTGTGGGGGTAATTATTGTGTGTGTGTGAGAGAGAGTGTCTGTGAGAGAGAGTGTCTGAGAGAGTGAGAGTGTCTGAGAGAGAGTGAGAGTGTCTGAGAGAGAGTGAGAGTGTCTGAGAGAGAGTGAGAGTGTATATCTGTGAGAGAGTGAGAGTGTGTGTCTGTGAGAGAGTGAGAGTGTGTGTCTGTGAGAGAATGAGAGTGTGTGTGTGTGTGAGAGAGAGAGAGAGTGTGTCTGAGAGAGAGTGTGTCTGAGAGAGACACCAACTGCGCACTGCAACTGTTAGGTATGTATATACAACTTTGTTTTTACTTTGGGTGCCGCGGAAAAATCCTGATCGCCTTGGGGAGCCTTGAGCGGAAAAAGTTTGGGAACCACTGGTATAAACAGTTAATTCCGCACACGGATAGATTGCTATCAGCAAATCGCCGTATACTTTGGCATATAGAGCTGTGTTATTTGCCCTCTGAGGGAGTATATCTAAAGTCCAGAGAGAGATCTCTGAAGTATGGTATTCAAAGCAAGCGATTCATTAGATTCTTGTAATAAGGTCACTTGGCAACATTGTAATGTAACCTTATATTCAGGTAAAATACTAGCAATCTATATCACCAGATTCCCGTGTGTAGTGCTATAGCACCAGATTCCCATGTGTAGTGCTATATCACCAGATTCCCATGTGTAGTGCTATAGCACCAGATTCCCGTTTGTAGTACTATAGCACCAGATTCCCGTGTGTAGTGCTATATCACCAGATTCCCGTGTGTAGTACTATAGCACCAGATTCCCGTGTGTAGTACTATAGCACCAGATTCCCGTGTGTAGTGCTATATCACCAGATTCCCGTGTGTAGTGCTATAGCACCAGATTCCCGTGTGTAGTGCTATAGCACCAGATTCCCGTGTGTAGTGCTATAGCACCAGATTCCCGTGTGTAGTGCTATAGCACCAGATTCCCGTGTGTAGTGCTATAGCAAACAGACTGGCTAGCGCTAGTGCCTAGTGGGGCCCACAACATATCTTAGCTAACTAAGTATCAAGTTGTAAACTTTAAAAATAGAAGTGTATCTGTATTGACGGGAGTTTAGCATTCTGGTCGCGTCTATGACGTCACAGTAGCTACGTCACCGAAGCCCATAGATGTCTAAGGACGGTTCTATAGTGGGCTTGCTGCGTGGAACCGGCCGACAGTGGGGAAGATGAGGAAAATAATGAATTTGTGCTGCTACCGCCGCTGAAATGTATGTATGTGTGTGTATGTGTATGGGTATGTGTATGTGTATGTGTGTGTATGTGTGTGTGTGTGTGTATGTGTCAATAAGTGCACAAATAAAAAAAAATATTTATCAAACATGTTTTTTTTTTTCTTTTAAAAATCTTATATAAGTAATTATTCACTCACACAATCTATACACACACACATACACACACTTACACACACTACCTTCCCAGCATGTCGCTCCCGGCAGCATGGACTCTATACACACAAAAAGTGTGCGGCACGTGCACACGCCTTCGCCCAGGCACGCGCTTGCGCACAGCCGCACACACTATATTACGAGCCTTAGGGGGAAATGATTCCTGGAATTAGGGTAATTTGCTTGGATAAGTCACTGAATATGAACACGCCCTTTATAAAGTTCTCTATGTAAAAATAAAGGGTTTGTCAGAAAGCTCTTGCTTGTTTAATTAGCTAAAGCATCATCCTTGCTAAAGGATGATGTAAATATTGTTGAAGTGAAACTTCTTTAGCGGCGTGAATGTAGTTGATTGGAGACGGAAGTCAGTGGTGACGGAAGTGACATTACTCCTGGCAGAAGAGGCCGTCAGTGTTGACAGCTTTCACCAGGAGGAGTCAGCGTGAGAGACCCCCACACACACACCACCCCCAACCCCCCTCCCCCACTCTCTCTCGGACAGGGGCAACTCGTCCTCCAGAATTGCACCAGAGGCAGGCAGCGCTGATCCATGGACACACAGGGGCAGCTCGCTCCGGGCCATGCACTCACAACGCCGAGGGGCGGCGGGCTGCTCCGGGCCATGCACTCAAAGCGCCGGGGGGCGGCGGGCTGCTCCGGCCATGCACTCAAAGCGCCGAGGGGCAGCGGGCTGCTCCGGGCCATGCACTCACAGCGCCGAGGGGCGGCGGGCTGCTCCGGGCCACTCACTGCACCAGGAGGGGGGGGAGAGGGTGGAGGGGGGGGGTCAGGCTGCTTTGGGCCACTCACTGCACCGGGGAGGGGGGCCTCAGTCACCCACCCAGGTCAGTAACTCAGTCACCCACCCACCTAGATCAGTAAGTCAGTCAAGAGTCAGTAAGCCAGTCACCCACCCAGGTCAGTAAGTCACTCAGTCACCCACACAGGTCATTAAGTCACCCAAGGTCAATAATTCACCAGAGGTCAGTAAGTCACTCACCCATCCACTCAGGTCAGTCAGTCGCCAAGGTAAGTCAGTCACCCACCCACCCAGGTCAGTAAGTCAGTCACCCACCTAGGTCAGTCGCTGTCACACACTGTCACTCTGTCACCCACACACACTGTCACGCACCCTGTCACGCACACACACAGACGCAAACAAACATGAGGAATGCACAGTTACTATAAATATAGAATTGTAAATAGCTAAAACGGGGTGTGTGCCGAGCACGCGCGTTCTAAGTGAAACTGTTACAAAAGACAACGTTTCGCTTAAAATGCACACCCTTTTTTTTGCTTTCTTGCATACTCTTCAGGTCATACTGTACAGTATGTAATCTAGTGTACCACCTGTACAGTACACCAATTTTTGCACAGCCAATTCAATGTACAGCTGCGCCAGCCTTTATTCTAAATCAGCCTAAGCCGCGCCACTCTGATAACCGCGGCCAGACGCGCTCTGTTTTCTTATTTTTCCGAGCGGTTTTCGTTATTTTAGCGCTCGCTTTTTTAGCGCTGTCTGCAATACTGCAATACATCTAGAAACTCAGGTGGGCGATCGCGAGCTGTTGTCTAAAAAGTCTAATAGCAATTCAACCTACAGTAGAGCCGTACATTTCTGCAAGTCTGTGTGTGCGCGCGCAGTAATTGTAAATTGGAAGATTTATATTTGAAGCACTCGACAGGGCACCAGGAGCTGTTGATAGAGGGTTTGCTTATACTTGTTCACTGATTGACATCTGATATCTGCATATGTTCTGTGTCTTTTACAATATTCTTGTATCTACATTCATTGTTTGATATTTGATATCTGCTTATGTGATTTGCCCTCTTTAGACTTTAGATTTATATCATTAGCTGAGTGTGGGATTATTTGACAGTGGGGAGGGAAGGCTTAGGGAAGTACCTCTGGGACCCTTTGGGACCAGGGGGAATGGGCCAGATGAAGAGGTCACCCCTCGAAACGTCGCCCCCCTAGTTTGCTTTCCTTTTTCCATTTTTGTGATTTTTTGCTTTTCTTTTGTGTTTTTTTTCCCCTTCTCCTTCTTTCCCCTCTACCCCCTTTATTTTTGATTTCCTCTATGGTGATATTTATTCTTGCATTGGCGTATTGGCTATTGTTGCTATATTTTCAGTTTATTATTAGTGTCATTAAATTATTCATATTCCCTACACTGGTATTCGCTTATATCTGTAGCTGTGAGACAGAGAGTGCTGGTACTATTTTTTGGTTTGTTAGAGATTAGTTAACGTTCCGAGTTCATACTGTATACAGTAGTAGTATGAGGCTCCTTAGGGAGAAGATGTACAGTATTACAAAAATATAACGTCGCGTCTTCTTCCGAAAATAACATTATCACATTTCTATATGTATTAATCAATACTTTTACTAGGCTTGCTCTACTTTTCATACTGTTTTTATTTTATGCGCATGCGTGTATGTCTCATTGGAACATTGTTGAAACGCATAGGCGTGATACAGTATCACATTTCTGCGTATTAAACATTATGATGTCCTTTTGAATATATTTATTTGAACTGATAATCCATCATACAGCGCTCTCCCCCTCGTCCCCGCACACACACAAGGCTAAAGTATTTCAACTTCTTATCTACTTTACACCTCTCCCAAACCATTCATTTGTAATGGATGGCTTTCTGGCTTGAATCTTCCCGAGCGTGGCATCACATTCCTAACACATGCGTGTATGACTTCCCATTCAATTAGAAGTTCAAGTTTAAAATGTTTTTTTTTTCTTCGGTAATCGACATGGGCTTGCATAACAATTCTGGATAATATGAGAATCAATCACTACTGTTCCTTTTTAATTCTACACTAGTCATGTACTGTACTGTACGTTCTTTATGAGGTGGGTGGTATACTGAGATTTTTATTTGGGGGTGTGGGGATCAAAACATTATGATGACCTTTTGAAAATATTTCTTTAAACTAATAATCCAGCATACAGCACTCTCCCTCTTCCCCCCCGCACACACAAGGCTAAAGTAATTCAACTTCTTACCGACACCTCTTCCCAAACCATGAAGCTCAGGTACAGTACTGTAGTGTACACATTAGAATTCATTACAATTCATGAATATCTGCCACCTAGCGGATACGCGAAGAATTGCACTCAATTAAATCCGAACCATTATCATCAACCACGGGTGACGGCCGGCATGAATGAGGCATGAATGCGGCATGAATACGGCATGAATACGGCATGAATGTGGCATGAACGCGGTGAAGCGCGTGGCATTCTGAAAATGCAACCGCAAAATAACCGAGAAGTGTTAAAATAAAAGCTGCCGCGGCTGTAACCTTACGTGATGACTAACATTAACCTTCAATTTATCAAACACTGAAAAAAATCAAGACTAAGGGGCCTATGCAGAGAGCAGCGAATTTTCGAAATTCGCCATTTTTTGGAGATAATCGCGCAGAAAACAGCAGAAAATGGAGATTTCCGAAAAACGCGCCAATTTTTCTTTTCTATTTGTAAAACTCGCCTCGCGGCTGGCGAGAACCGCAATCTCGCCGGTTTAAAAAATATCCGTATGCAGAGAGGCGCGAACGGCATCTAGCGGCTGTTCGCGCCAATAAAATGGCGCGATTGTCTCCGTTTTGCCTCGCCAAAAAAAACGAGCGGCCATTGCAAAGGGGAAAAAAAAGGCGCGAATTTGTTTTAACACATTTCTGAAGCGCGCATCTCGCCAATTTAAACTCGCCACACGCATCCATGTTAAACATAGCAGAATTCGCACTTTTCTGCATATGGAGATTAAAACTCTCCAAAAAAGCTACTTTTTAATAAATTCGCCAATTTTAAAATTCGCTGCTCTCTGCATAGGCCCCTATAATGTATTAATTGAGCAATAGAAAGTTTACCAAAATCTAAAAATATTTATGATGAATGTTCTTGTTAATCCTTTGCGGAAAAGAAGTAATACAATCCAAATGGTTTCAAAAGTCAGCAATGGAAAGCCAGAGCATGTGTTGGTTTATATTCATAATCAACCATAAAAACTTTGTTCATATAATTTAAATTCAGTCAGTCACCCACTTTTTTTTGCTGGTCAAGCTGACATTTGACTACAAATGTCAACAAGCAATATTTACTTATTTATAAAATGTTTTACCAGGACGTAATACATTGGGAGTTGCCTCTCATTTTCAAGCATAGGTAAAAGATGTGTAAAAGAATAAATAAGCAATCCAAAGTATGGACTTGTCATTTTATAGGGTTTGAAGGCTAATGTTTCAACGTTAAACAATTATCTTTAGCATTGTGCTTCGTTTCTTTTTTGCTTTGTTCCTCAGGTCACCTTTACCATGGAAACCTGAGATTAGAGGATAACCTTAATTTATACTTTACACTTATACCATAAATAAATAAAGACATACAATACAATGCCAAAGACTGTAAGCCAATGAGCTAGATGTCTGATATATAGAACTACCTTCTTCTGTTTAAAACAACTTGAATGTTAAAATATTGAATAATAGTTTACTTGTTACGCGTAAGGTGGATTGAAACAAAATCAAGGTGACTTGAACAGTACAGTACAGAATTTTTGTCGATGGACCCCAGCTAACTTTCCATGGTACCCAAGAATTTAACAGACCACAATTTAAAAACAACTAAAGTATATTAAGGTAAAACATTATTTTTGTCAATGAGATTTAAAAAATGGGTATTCGGCATCTATTAATATCATTGTATCAAAGTATTTATGTTCTCCCATGTGAATCAGCTTGTGATATTAAGAATGCATATATTACAATATAATGCATAAAATAATGTACCTCTGTTCAACATTTCAGCTATCTCTATAAATAGATGTGCAAAGCAGTGGGCAGCTTCATTAGTTTAGTATATGCCAGTTATTTGTGGATGTGGGCTTATATAGACCAATCTAATTAATAAATATTGATGTAGCCGAGTCCCCCTCCTTACCTCCGCTTGGGATCCACATTGTGGACATCGGATTGTAGGTGCCCAAGGCACCCTCAGTAGTTTGGGGAACCAGCATTGTGTTGAATGGCATTATTGAAGTGTGTGTAATTGTATTATTGTGTTAGTAAAATGTGTTTATTTACAGTGGTTGTATTATCATTCTTCAGTATTGTTTCCTATGACGCGTCAATCCTGCCTCTGCTGGGATCCTCTTAGGTGGAGGCGCTGCACGCACAGAGATAGAGCACACCCCATGCTCCCAGAAGCGGAGGTTCAAGCCTCCTGTGAGAAAACAGGTATAGCAGCACACGCAGTTGCCTGCATGGTTCCCATAGGCATAGGGAAAGGGGCTACATTTGGAGACGCTGCTGAGATTCAGACCTGGGGTGCCCGAGATAGCAGAACCAAATTTAGGGAACCATGTTTGTACCCTCCAAACAAGAGGTCTGTCAGTGGGCCGTGGAATTCCACGCCACGTGGTCGCAGTAGGGAAAGTCCTGGCCGGCACACCTCCACAGCAAGTCTGCACCTCCCTAAGGCGGTTTCCTGGTTTAGCCGGAGCCCGAGCCCTAGGCCAAAAGTGGGACCCTACCTACCGCTGGAGTATTGTCATAGTTACAGCTGGCAATGAGTTAAGTGAAGATGATGGCCCCAGGGCCCTGCATTTTCCAGAAGCCCTACCCACTGGTTGCCTGCTCATATACCCCAACCTACCCATACAGATGGAAGATTTCAAAACCCGCCCAGCATCAGCGAGTCCTGTACGGACATCCCCTTAGAATAGTCCCTGCATAACGAAGCTAATCCAGAGTCAGCTCACAGCGGACGGTTGGATTGCCATAGTCGACGCTCGTCTGGAGGCACAGACGTCGAGGAAATATTACAGAGATTTGCTGACAAATTTGTGCAGTCCTCCCAGGGTCATCACTATTGCAAGCTAAAAGCTTTCTCTGGGGTGCGGCCCAAGGAAGAGGAGTTTGCAGAGTGGAGAGACCATGCGGTGCAAGTGCTGCCAGTATGGACTTGCACGGACGCTATCAAGATGCAGCGAATCATGGAGTTTTTGTGGCCCCCGGTCACCACCATAGTGCGATTATATCATTAGTGCCATGTATAGTACCTCACTATGACTCTCAGCAGCTGTCTCGGAGCAGGTTTGCCTCTGTAATGACCATGGTCACTGAACTGTTTAAAGGGGTTTAGATGTATGTACAAGTTAAATTGTATGATGAACTGTATTTTTCATTATATAAAAGTTGTATATGTGTTCTCAAGCAGGGACATTGAGGTCTTCAGTGAGGGGGAACTGTCTGGCTGATCTGTGATATGCTGGACTTGTTGCACATGCGCAGTTGTGGCCGGAGTGGTGGCCATCTTTGAATGTCTGCAAAAGGCATTAGGAAGTATAAGCCCCATAAGGCATTGTGGGAAAAGGGCGCAAGTGGCCATTATGGTCTAGGACTTCTCCTTGGGACCACCGAGGTGATGGTTAGTTGCAAGGGAGCTGGAGGAAGAGAAAGTAGTGTCCAAGGAGCAGTAGCTTCCTGGACTAGGCTAGATCTTGCCCCTTAGGCCCCAGATATTCCTGTCACTCTAGTTGAGTATTACAGGGACTGCTTCTCTTTTCCTTCTATTCGTTGCTGGATGTTATAATTGTGTCCCTATGCACCTTGGTTTACAAGGTATGTATTAATGTATAATTAATGTATTATTACATTAATAATTTTGGTATTGGGGTTGAGCAGTTTATCATATATATAGAGTGTATTATAGGGACTGTCATATTACAGGGATCAGCCCTTGTTATTGACTTCAGGGTTGAGAGACTTTGTGTGAGACCCTCCGACTGGAGCTCACCCGACGAGGTGGATCAGGACCCTTAGGAGAGAGGGGATTTATGTTGGAGGTCCTGCTATGTGGGATCTGCTCCAACTCACCACACCAAGCAGCACCAGGGTACTGGAATACCCAGTCAGATACCCAACGTGCACCTACATCCACGGGGGTAGTGCTATCTCACGTTTGGGTGGGACTTGCTGGGACAGGACACCAGGGGTATTGGTGCCACAGCAACCTCAGTACTTTGGGGAACCACCAAGTGTTGAGTCACTGGGGTTATACTGTGGGTACTGTTGTTATATATTACAGTATATATGTTAGCATGTGTGTACAGTAAAGCTTAGTTATATACCTTGTGTGGTGTATTATTCTTTACTGTGTAGTGGTTCCTGTGATGGGTTTTCCTGCCAACACTGGGATCCCTCATAGGTGGAGGCGCTTCACACAATGAGAAAGAGCTCACCTCATTCTCCCAGAGGCGGAGGCTTAGGCCTCCTGTGAGCAAACAGGTACAGCAGCACACGTAGTTGGCGCGTAGTTCCCTTAGGCATAGGGAAATGGGGCTACATTATAATAGAAAGATTTTTTTTTCTTTTAAAACACACCTCTTTTGTTGGAGCCTGCTTACTAACATATCCTTTTTTGCTGATACTGAGCTTTGCAAGATGAATACTCTCAAAAGCAAGACAGTACCGAAACATACGACATATCAGTTACAGAGTCGAGTTAATAAAAGCTAAATGGATCATACATACTGCAATACAGTATAGTAGTTGAGATTATACTCACACAAAGATTCACATGCACTTCTCTTCTAAACACCTTCTGAGTGGACACAGAGATGTTTAGGATTCATACACAGTTATAAAATGCTCTAGTAGCTCCTTCCCCTGAGACCACCTGCAAAATAATGTAGATAAAAAGAGAAAAGATAAACTGGCCTGTAATCAGCAGTCACCAGCTGATAAAGCTCATTAAAAATACGCTGGACATCTTTAATTGTGCTTTTATTAACAATACAAAAAAGGAAGAGTGGAATAAAGAGATGTAACACTTATTCAACTCAACTGGGTTTTTCAAAGATCTATTGTGCTACTAATAATACACCAAACCAAACAGAATAAAGCAAGCAGTATCACTCTAACAGTCAGAAACACTGTCATCTGGTCTTAAGGATAATACTGAGGCTGACTGGAGTTCTAAGCACAATACAAATTGGCTGGATGGTGTGTGGAGTCAAAATCCCATGTAAATCTAAAAGAAATAGGAGCCTTCCATGTGTTAATGATAAACATTTGCTGTGATCTCAAACGTTTTGAATCAGAGTAGAGAGAGTAACAAATTATGGCAAGTGAAGCAAATCTATGCTTACAGGAGTCTACATCTGATGTAAATGTAGCCCTCTTTTCCCCACCCTAAGTGAGATTGGGGTGGGTAGGTGTATCTGACTACTTATCAGTGTGGTGCTGTACCTGTTTGGCAACCAGGAGGGCTGAGCTTCCGCCACGGGGAACCTGGGGTGAATTACTCTTACTACTGCTATATGGTGCAGCGCCTCCAGCTGCGATGGCTCCCAGCAGAGCGGGAGTTGTTCCTCGCAGGACACATACAAATGAACACATACACTGGATGTGAAATAGCAAAGGGCTTTACTGAACATAACATATATCTTCCACACTTATACTCTAACGCTCATATAACCTTAGTGGCTCGGCCACTCTCATCAGGAGTAACGTCTCCGTCCCCTCACCACGTGCCCCACACACCGTGTCCATGTATAGTACTATATTGGTATAGGCTCTGTCTTTTGACCACTTAGCTAGTGTCCCCAAAGAGTTATACCTAAGGCGGGATCAGCACCTGTTGACCGGTGTTGGTGCACTTGATGTAATAATACCTTCCGGTCACGGCGGTGACCGGCAACAACTTCTTAAAGGGTCAGACGAATCAGCGGCCTGCCTCCTGGGTCTTAATGTCCAGCCGTCTGGTCCCAAACGACTCGCCACAACCGCAACTCTGTGCTTTGTCCCTAACTGGTACTCAGTAAGAGTGATGCTCGTTACCCCTATAGGGCGTCCCTGCAGCACAGCAACATACGGTGACTTCAGGGATTCTCCTAGGGGCCTGCGTGGAAGAACTGTCCTATGCAGGCGGGTCCCTGTCCCCCTGCACCCACACTACCTCTCCCTTCACCTGCAGCAACCGCACTGCACTCAACCTGGTACCTGCAGCTACACTGCACACAACCTGGTACCTGCAGCTACACTGCACACAACCTGGTACCTGCAGCTACACTGCACACACACTGTGCCTTCTTGTCAGCACTCACAGCACTGACAGCCGTGACGCTGACAAGATTGCACACACACTCACACCTAAGGGCAGGGTTCCTACCTTAGGGGCCGTCCCCCAGTACCTACCCACTACCCTAACAGGGATTTGGGCCTGCCTGGGACCTGGGAATACCTTACCTGGTGTAGGAGCACTTGCTACCTACACCCTTCCTCCCCCTTCCTGCTTCCAGCTCCAACTGAAAAACGTGGTCCCCGCAACATTGTAGCCTTCCTCCACAGGAGAAGCTGCAAAACCCTATTTGCTGGCTGGCTGCACGTGATGTGGGTGAAAGGGCAATCCCCAGAGGCTGCTGGGTATTGTAGTCCACTCAGGACCTCTGTAGCATTGGAACCGCATGCGCTATCTTTACTGCGTACGCGCGATCCTCTAAGGGCTACCGCGGTGGTAAGGGGGCTAGGGGGAAGCCTGCTACATAAACATACCAATAAATGTGTTGTATAGCTTGTGCCCAACCCTATGTTAATCATGTATTCATTCATTAACTAATGTATGCATTTTATGTATCACCTCTCCCCATGGGGGATGTATTTATGACATCATGGGTGCATTCCACAACTCATCAGAAGTCAGAGCATAAGTGACAGTCATCCTGGCTGTCACCACTGACTCCAGTTATATTGGGGTCAATCATTTTATGCCTTTAAAAGGATGTATTAATCCATGTGATTTTGCTCCAATGCCAGATTCGCAGAGTATCTATTACGCTCCGTAAAAGTGCATTTTTACTTGGATGAAGCTGAGTAAAATGTACTGTAAGAAACATTAATCAGGGATTTAATGCTGACTTGTGAGCCAGGGAAGTTTACACCACTAGACCTGGCACATACTGTAAATACCCAATGTGTTTAGCCTCCCTAAATTTGTATTTGCTATATTTCCATTTATGCTAATAACTTAGACATGCTGCTTTTGCTTTTATAACCTCTTCTACTACTCTTATTCTTCAACCACCATTAATAAAAATAAAATGGACACCTTTATTTGGTATAAAATATAACCACACATCTTTACTGTAGTTCAACGCTCAGGTAGCATATTGGTCCTGGAATCTACTTCCCTTTTCAGGTTTCAGTCGGTAAACAGGAAACCCCTTTAGTTTTTCTACTACAATATAGGGCTCTGGTTTCAGCGGTTTGCCATCTTATACTTGCCTGGTATACACAGATTCCTGATGAGAACCATGTTGTGGCTATGTAAGCCGCAGTAGTAGCCAGTTAATACTTCTCTTGCTACTGTTCTTTGAGCTTACTCACATATTACATGTAAGTGGTAGAAAATGTGCCATCACAGATCGATTCACAATCGGGCTTCCCACCCAAATATCAGATAATATGGCAAGTACCCAGTAGTGTCGTTACGGGTACAATTGTATGCATACACCAGGTGATGTACATACTGACTCATGTTCAATAGTGGCTTATTTAACCTCTCCGGTTGGGGTTCACCCTGCAGAAGGTACAGGGTTGTTCAAGATTTCTTTAGCTCACACAGGCATAGTAACTTCTTAATTAAGAAAAAGAGTGGTGCTGTGAAAATAAAGGGCTGGAGGCAGATGGCCAGTAAAAATGCTTTAATTTAAGGCATGAGTAGACCGGGCTACAAATAAAGAAGGTATCTCTAACGCGTTTCACGCTGTAGGAGCGCTTTGTCAAAGAGTAACCTTAGTGTGGGTAAATATCTCATTTATATATGCAGGAGTTTGGAAGCCAGTTCGCGCCAAAACGGACCCCCCCGATCACGTGGTCGGGTGTAATTACGGATGCCTGTAAGGTATGGACAACCTCCCCCACTCATGCACCAATAAAGGTAATTAATTAAAAATAAAACCCTAATAATCACCACCTTACCGAGTCTCCATCTGCACAGCCGTTTCCCTGTCCCTCCTGGTCTCCTTCCACAAACCAAGATGGCGAGCGGAACTAAAAACTACGGAGGCCCTGGATAGACAAAAAAGCAAGCTGTGCAAAATAGTGACTTCAAAGCAAAGACAACTTTATCTCATATAAAATCAACACAAGAACAATGTTAAAAAAATGAAAAACGGAAAAATTGAAAAGAAAGAGAATTAAAAACAAAACATATGATAAACATGAATAAGCTAAATATGAATAATAACAAAAGCAATATCATTATTATAATATATGAAGAAACACACTTATTTTAACCCCTAATAGTGAGAAATATATAAATAATGTAGTGACATAAAAAAATAGATCTAACTAAGATACCACTGTTCCACTATTGTGAACAAAAATTAATCATATATTAATATATATATATATTATCCTATGTTTGAACATATATATTATTAAATGATACTAAATATAATAAAAGAATATACATAATAGATCTATACACATATAAATGATAACCTAACTACATAACTACATATTATTGAATACCGATATGAAGTGATATTAAATAAAAAATCTATTGAATATATATAAATACATCCATATATAAAGAAGAAATGTAATTTATAATAAAGATCTAAACTAATACTAATCTATTACAAAGATGAAAAATTATATTTAAATAAGTAAGTAATATAAAAATAAAAACAATGTTAAGCATGTTCAATCATTCATTAATTGTAACACAAGTTACACAGTCTACATTATTCATTGTGGTTGTGGAAAACACTACATAGGCCATACTATTAGGTCTTTAAAATTAAGAATAATGGAACACGTGAGGGCCATCAAGAAAGGCAACATCATCCATCCCTTAGCTAGACACTTGTTGATTGTTCACGGGGAGGTATCCAGGGCTTCTCTTTCTCGGCTGTTGAGCATGTTCCCATGCCCCAACAGGGGGGTGATAGATTGAACATGCTCAACAGACGAGAGATGTTCTGGATATTTAGTATGGATACACTTTTTACATCTGGAATCAACCAAGATTGGGAATTGGTTCATTTTCTTTAAATATAAATGATTTATCATTAGTTATTATCTAATTGTTATTATTTTTTATATTACTTACTTATTTAAATATAATTTTTCATCTTTGTAATAGATTAGTATTAGTTTAGATCTTTATTATAAATTAAATTTCTTCTTTATATATGGATGTATTTATATATATTCAATAGATTTTTTTATTTAATATCACTTCATATCGGTATTCAATAATATGTAGTTATGTAGTTAGGTTATCATTTATATGTGTATAGATCTATTATGTATATTGTTTTATTATATTTAGTATCATTTAATAATATATATGTTCAAACATAGGATAATATATATATATATTAATATATGATTAATTTTTGTTCACAATAGTGGAACAGTGGTATCTTAGTTAGATCTATTTTTTTATGTCACTACATTATTTATATATTTCTCACTATTAGGGGTTAAAATAAGTGTGTTTCTTCATATATTATAATAATGATATTGCTTTTGTTATTATTCATATTTAGCTTATTCATGTTTATCATATGTTTTGTTTTTAATTCTCTTTCTTTTCAATTTTTCCGTTTTTCATTTTTTTAACATTGTTCTTGTGTTGATTTTATATGGGATAAAGTTGTCTTTGCTTTGAAGTCACTATTTTGCACAGCTTGCTTTTTTGTCTATCCAGGGCCTCCGTAGTTTTTAGTTCCGATCGCCATCTTGGTTTTTGGAAGGAGACCAGGAGGGACAGGGAAACGGCTGTGCAGATGGAGACTCGGTAAGGTGGTGATTATTAGGGTGTTATTTTTAATTAATTACCTTTATTGGTGCATGAGTGGGGGAGGTTGTCCATACCTTACAGGCATCCGTAATTACACCCGACCACGTGATCGGGGGGGTCCGTTTTGGCGCGAACTGGCTTCCAAACTCCTGCATATATAAATGAGATATTTACCCACACTAAGGTTACTCTTTGACAAAGCGCTCCTACAGCGCGAAACGCGTTAGAGATACCTTCTTTGTTTGTAGCCCGGTCTACTCATGCCTTAAATTAAAGCATTTTTACTTGCCAGCAGCCTCCAGCCCTTTATTTTTACAGCAGTGCTCCACCACTCTTTTTCTCAACTTGGATTCATCATACCGGAAGGAGGCACGCTATACCTGTCCAGGAAGGATTCGTGAGTTATTTATTTCTGTTACTGCAGTTCCATCATTCATGGCTTTATATTGTCTCATGCCTATGGGTTGAGGGGTGCTGTCCCATAAGTGGGTGTGGGGTGTGCTCTCTTCAGTGAGTGTACATTTCACACACCCACTGTGGTGCCTGCATACCACTCTTTACATTATCCCATAATATGGCTATCAAGTGAGCATTCAATGCCTGTATACTGCACATGAAGTTAACTCTTTCCTGGATTTCAACGCTATATTGCACAATACTGCAGAGACATTTGTAGTACCTACAGGGATTCATTTCCCATATCCGCATTAACTTCTTAATTAGGTGGCTTTCAAAATCTCAACCCTTGTCAGAATGTATTCCACCGGGTAGTCTTTAATGAACAAAGTATTTATCCCACAGGACCGTGGCAACTGTAATGGCTGGCAGGTCCTTGGTTGGAAATGCCTACTGAAGTGGTCAATGGCTACTAGAATGTTACTAGTGTTTTTTTCTATCAGGTTCCAATGACAGAAAGTCGATGCAAACCAAATCCAAGGGTCTATTGCTGGCTATGTTTACTAAGGGGGCGGCCCTTTCTTCCTTGGTACACACCGACCGCAATTCTTGCAGTATTCGTCAACGTCTTTCTGGTCATTCGGGGCCAGTAGATCCAGTCTTTTACTATTCCCAACATCTTGTTGGTACCCAGATGGTCATGGGTGTCATGGAGGGAGCTGAGTACCACCTGTCTATATTTCTAAGGGATTACCAATTGTTTAGTTACCATGAGTTGAGATTTTTTGGGGACTCAAAATAGCACTCCACTCTTTATTACTAAGTTAGGCCATTGTCCTACTAGCAGTTGTCTCTCAGGGTGCATCCCTGTGACGGCCGAAGCCGACTTCTTATTGCTCAAAGCTATTCATACTTCTTTTAAGCCTGGATCTTTCATTTTGCTTTCTGGATGCCCTGCCTGCTAATCGGGGAAAGCCCTTCCATGGTTAATTTTGCAGAGTGAGTGTAGACAAAAGTAAACCGGTGGGGGATATCCCCATACTATCAGCTACCCTGTTTAGGTTCACTGTCATGACACATAAGGGAGGCATCTCAAATTGTTTGATCAAAGTTCATACCCTGGTGGTGGTCATTTCCTCCCACCAATATCTGTCTCCCTGCTATCTCTGTGAATCTGGGACTTTGCATCAGCATTAATGTTCTGCCTCTCTGGCCTGTATTTTAGGCTGAAATTATATGTGGCCAATGCAGCTAGCTACCTATGACCAGTGGCATCCAATTTAGCTAATGAAAGGATTTATGTGAGTGGATAATTGTCCGTGTGCCCCACAAACATTGCTCCGTACAGGTAGTCGTGTAATTTCTGAACTACCGCCCATTTCATGGCCAGAAACTTGAGCTTGTTCTTCTAATTATTTTCTGACAGGGCTAACCCCTTGCTCACAAATGCCCCAGGCTGAAGTCCCTCAGAATGTTCCTGATATAATACTGCCCCTATTCCTTCTAGGCTGGCATACACATGTAATACATTGTGCTTTTGTGGATCGGCAAACGTCAGTATCGACACATTAGTGAGACTAGCCTTAATGGTTTTGAAAGCCTCCTTGCACTTGGTAGTCCATCTACCTCCAAATGGTTAATTTATTTTGAACTAATCCTGGCTGATGGCCTTAGGGGCCATACTGTGTCCTCGAGTCGGCGGTTAACATTTTGTCAGTTGTGTGAATGGCTTTACTATGGCCAAGAAGTTATTCATGACCACCTATACTATCCTCAGAAACCTAAGAATGATCATAGTTCTGTCTACTTACTGGGCCTAGGCCAAGATGCAATAACCTCCAGTTTTGACAGATCCCTAGACACCACTTCTTCAGATATTATGTATCCACATAAGTAACGGATCCAGTACCATCATCAGGCTGCCTCATGCTTTTCCAAGGTTATCCCAAAAACTATTATGTCATCCAAGTACTGTATAACTAATATCTCCAGCAAGTTCATGTCTCCCACAACTAATTCAATTAGTCTCCTGAAGGTGGCTGTGGCTCCTGACACTCGTTAGTGGCATGCATTCCAATTGCTAAAAGTACAACGGACATATGAAGGCTGTCTTGTCTTTGTCTTGTTCACACTTGAGAATCTCATAGTATCAGCTGCGTAAGTCGAGGATTGAGAACCACTTTCTCCCTGTGAGACAGCTTAAAGTATCTTCTATGCATGGCATTGTATATTAGTCAGGAATGGTCCACTTGTTCAAGGTGTGGTAGTCAATACACATTTTCACGGCTCAACTTTTCTTTCGTCTACAGCTATTGGTGAAGTGTATGGACTGCAAGCTTCCGAGATTATACCTGGCTCCATCAATTCTTGTAGGTGACGTCTAACATCCTCTACGTTATCCAGAGCCAATCTCTGTGACTTTTCTCGAAAAGGGCGAGTATTATGAAGGCATATCCGGTAAAACTCCTTTTCCATATTTTACGACCCACTTATGAGTGGAGAATATTTCAGGTCTTTGAGCCATCTTTTCCCTCAGATGCCTCTTCCACTGTTCCAGGAGCAGTGCTGTCTCTGAAGTCAAACATATCTGGGGTCAATTTACACCCGTAAGTTTTGTTCTGTAGGGGTGGACCCACCACAGTGCCTCTTCGTACCAGTACATCATGGGTGGTTTCGTTTTTTACTTCCACCAGAGCCCTTTCCATTTTCTTTGTAGATATGGACAGTAATCCACTCTTTATCAACAGTCCTTCTGGGTCTGCTCCATCAGAAGGATTGGCAAGACTCTATCATGACAGTGGGCCCTTCTCTGCCCCACAAAAAGGGTCATCTTTCAATGTATCTTCTGTACACTGCTGAGGGGTACTCAGACTGACTTCCCCCAGAGGCCCTTCGCTCTAAGCCATAGCTCTCTTATATATTTGTTGGTAGGCCTTTAAACATAATGGATGAATAGTCAGGGTCCATCCATAGTTGCTCCCACCTACCGTTTGGCACCATTTCGCTAGTTGCCCACAGATATTGGCATTGGTACTGATTATGGCTCTAGTCTCCTCCTTACTTTGGACTTCCAGACATATTAGGACAACCACTGTACCGGACACCGGTAATCTTCTTTGGAAATTCCAGTTTCACCAATACATGCCCCAGAAATGTGTAGCTGGCATTATTGAGGCCCCACATGACAAACACCTCTATGGGCTTCAATGGCAGATGTTTGAGGTGTTGATTATACCATAATTTAAAAATAATGGATACCTGGCATCCGCTAATCAAAAGGATGTCACATTTCTTTCCATCTATTTTTGTCTCCACTTGTGTCCAAACAGGGCTTTGGACAAATAGAAAGTAAGTTGTTCTCTTGGCAGTGTGGTCCAAACAGAGCCTTTCTGCACACGGGGCTCAGTATAGACTTGAACTGAGTCCTGTGTCATTTCCCAGTTAGAACAGGACCGGATAACCTGCTTAAAAACCTGCGGTAATTTCTCCCTCTTTCAGCAATGGGCAGCATAGTGTCCTTCCTCTCCGCATCTCTTACAGAAATACGGCCCTCTATTCTTCTGATCAGTGTTTTCTCCCCCTCTAGAGATAGATTCCCTCCGTGGTGGCCACCGTACCTCTCCCTCGTGGTTTTCCGATCACTGTCATTAGGCACTTCTTCCATCCGTGAAGCAGCCATTCATTCTGACATTCCTCAGAGGGCTCACCCATTATATCAGACCCCAGTTTCTCCTCTCTCAGTCTATTGGGGTTTGGCCTAGTGGCTGTCCCTTTTCCACAGACCAGGCCTCTGCGGTGCTGTCTCCTTACCCCCATTGACTACTGGCTGCCACATTCTTGACGGACCTTCTGGCAGCCAGATGGAGTGCCGTCTGTTCTTCCTCATCTCTTATTTCTTGTAACAGTTCTAAAAACTTATGGGGAGACGCTTTCCGTACTCGGATTTGCAGGTAAAGGGTCATCACATCTCCCAAATGTACTCCCCGGATTAATTGTTCCACTCAGTTGCGATCAACCAGGTCAGGAGCAACAGCTTATTCCTCACCACCCTCCGGAGGGTCACCTCCAGTCTACGCAAGAACTCTGATAGTTTTTCTCCCGCCTGCTGGAGGTGGTGGGCCTGGTTGTGACTTCCACTCAGACACTGACTTGAACATGACAATTATGAGATTGACCGTCAAACCTCTTATCAGTTTCTTCAGTGCGTACTCCCCAGGATGGAAAGGAGCTCCGTTTTAGTAGTATCTCAAGATAGATAGAGAGATAGATAGATTAGATTCGATAGATTATTCGATAGATTATTAGATAGATATTAGATAGATTATTAGATAGATTATTAGATAGATACCTTCCAAATAAATTATGGAGAGATGTCTGTGCTGAAAAAGGAGCATTCCCGAGGAGATATGCTAATGGCTATGCAAAGTATATTTAATTGAGTCACATCCCACACTTTCTAAAAGGATGTTAATAAGAACTATATTGAGTTCACAAGCCCAAGGAATCTAGCGACTGGAATGATTTAGGCTACGGCCCCATGGGTCACGGCTGCACGGCGCATGCACCCATTTCAGCCATGACCTGTCGTTTGCGGTTGTGCTTGCAGTGAAGAGCAGGAGATCCGAGACGGTGGGGGGGGGGGGGAGGTGGTGTGGCCATGACATCACGTGGCTGGTTCGCCCTCATTGGCAGAACCACCGCTGTGACGTGGTCAATGCTTGGCCGCCACACCAAAAGACAAAAATCTTATCTTTTGGCCAAGGCGGTGACGCATCGCGCCTTGTGCGCACACACACACACGCCGACTGGAGCCTGTCCCATAGGGGACTGTGCCTTTTGTGCGGCATACACGTCCATCGCGCGTGCTGCTGTGGCCACTGGGGATCTAGCCTGACTAATGTCAGACCCAACAGAATTAGAGCCCACAATCTGTTCTACTCTGTGCATCAACTATGGCAGTGTGAGCTAAACCAGCTGATAACATTGGCTAGCACTGCTGTCTATTACCATATCTCCATGGGATAGCTATGTTGTTGAACTCTGATTAGGATTGTAACCTTAAAAAGACTTCGAGCACAAAGTAATATCTGTACTGAGGGCTATGAGTCCAGGTTAGAGTAAATAAAACACAGGTTTTCGGACACACACAAGTAAAAAGAAGGCGAAGCACATCAAATAAAACAGATATACAGAGAAAGTAATACAACAATGTGACCTGGTGACTTGAGTTAGTATTTCTAATCTTATAAAGCATAAAGACAGTGGGCCATATTTACTAAACAGTGCTATGCCATAAGGCACTTTGGTGCTGGAATACATTACAGCCTATTTAATAAATGGACTGTAAGATGTCTTCCTGTGCCAAAAGGTGTCTCATGGAAGAAGACTGATTATTAATGATTAGATATAGTTCTCTATAGCAGAAGAGGGTAAAGTGCTTTGAGCAGAATAGCAGAGGTTGTGGTTTTTAATCCTGTCGGATCTGACACCAATACACCAGTCCAGTCATTTGGTGCTTATCAACTCAGTATAGTTCTTACAGACAGCCTTTCAGGAAGTGTGGGATGTGACTCATTTAAAAATACTTGGCTATACCAGGGTACCTCAGGTGTGCTCCTTTTTCAGCACAGACATCTCTCCCAAATGTATTTGGAGGTAGGTTTGAGGGGATATATATACAACTAGAGACAATACTAAAATGGTACTCCTCCAATCCGCTTGGATTTTTTTTGTACCCAATCTGCAGATGGATTTTGGTGTATGGAACGGATTTAGGCAAAACAATCCGTGGACCAAATTCAGATAGATTCGCCCATCTCTAATAAAAAGTAACTATATTATAAGGACAGAAATTGTGAAAAAAATGTGAACTAGCGCTAAAGTGTAAATCACAGTGTGATATTTAAAAATAACTTCTAATAAAGGATGGCTGCCCGGTGATACTGCCAGTACTAACAGAATAACACAAAATAGAGAAAAACCTGGCGCCAAATTGTCAGTGGAATGTCCTGAACTCCTCAAGGAATCCGCACACTTGCTCGACAGACCATGCAAAGAAAAAAACACAAACAAACAAAAATCATAGCGCAACACTGTAGGGTGAGCAGTACTGCACTAATGTACACAGACAATTAAGAATCCTAGCGACAATTAAAACAACTATTTATTAAAAAGAACTATGCAAAGACAGGCAATGGCAAATACAAAGAACCGCAGGTCATCTGGGACACAAAAATTGGAGCCCTACTTACAGACAGCAAGGCTTAAACTCGCATTGGTAGGAACAAGTCCTAGATAGAGGTGGTCTCCCTGCTGGGTGATGTCTCTGCTCCGTTGCACTGCCACTGTTTGACTGGCTTTGGACGTTCATGGTCATTTGGCATTGAAGCCCTGCTTTCCTTTCAGCCTGCCAGCTGTCCCTTTAAGGCCACGGGTACTATCGCGCGCGGGCGCGCAGAGACTTCCCGTTGCTCCGGAGGAGGAAGTGAGGCGTGTGTCTACACGCAGTGCAGAGCTGTGGACCCCGCACATCAGCCTCCACGGCCGGAGCTGTTCCGGCTACCATCGCAGGGACTGACTGGAGTTTGAGCCGCAACGGAGCAGAGACATCACCCGGCAGGGAGACCACCTCTATCTAGGACTTGTTCCTACCAATGCGAGTTTAAGCCTTGCTGTCTGTAAGTAGGGCTCCAATTTTTGTGTCCCAGATGACCTGCGGTTCTTTGTATTTGCCATTGCCTGTCTTGGCATAGTTCTTTTTAATAAATAGTTGTTTTAATTGTCGCTAGGATTCTTAATTGTCTGTGTACATTAGTGCAGTACTGCTCACCCTACAGTGTTGCGCTATGATTTTTGTTTGTTTGTGTTTTTTTCTTTGCATGGTCTGTCGAGCAAGTGTGCGGATCCCTTGAGGAGTTCAGGACATTCCACTGACAATTTGGCGCCAGGTTTTTCTCTATTTTATATTATAAGGACACTATAAGAAAATACAATGTATACAAATCTGTTCAATTAAATACAATTAAAAAACTAGAACTACAACAACACTGAAAAAAACTATAGTGATAAAAATGAAAAACAAACGAATCAAACATTGACTAATATTTAGAACTAACTAAAAAATGAACTGGCTTCTAACTAGCAGCTACTTTAACACCAAACTATAACCTAAGCCAACTTCTACACCATTTTTTTCTCTCTTACTCACGTTTTCCTCCTTCATCTCTTAATGCACTCAGTCAAACATTAACACTCAAATATCACCAGTACAGCTGTCACACTTCAAATTCAGAAAACCTGCCAGAATCCGTTCCGTGGATTTTCTCAGTCTTTCATGGTCTAGTCTGATCTGCGGCATGAAATCCAGAGTTGGATTTTGTCATCTTAAATTCGAGCGGAATGATCAGAACACGGCGAGTGTGGTCTGGCTGCATGGCTTCTGCAGAATCCAAGACCTGAATCCACTGGCATCTGTTCCACGGATTACACAGAATTCGAAAACCGATAGTATTTCTATTGCTACTTCCTGCCTATTTCCCACACTTTATGGCGAGGGAGGGGCGAGATGGGGAAGGAAGGAAGAGAGGGAGATATAAAAAAAAATAAAACATTTGTTTGCAGATTTACATTGGATGGATTTTCAGCGGTACAAAACCCCCAGAATCTGCCTTTCTGAGACGATTCACGAAATTCCACAGCTGGAAGGAAATGGGCAATCCGTGGTGGAATCGGATTCTGGTGAAATGTTCTCCCATCTGTAGTCACACTCACACACTAACACAACACACACACTGTATTCACACCAAACAAGGCAAATGCAGCAGGTCACATGACTCATTTATATCCTCCTTCCATTTCTGTGAATCATATATGCTGGCAATTCCTGATCTGCAATTTGTACAAACCTGCTAATTTGGTGGTTATATTAGCACTTTGAGAATTAGGGAAAAATTGCTTGTGGGCGCATTTCAGCTACATTTGCACAGCTCTACCTGTGATAGCCCACATTTTCAGCCAACATGGTTCCAGAGAATACTGTCCTTTTCCCTACATGTTATAGTCTTCTGATGGCTGAATATTATTTATGCTCTGGTTGTAGTTAACTACTGTATGCATATGCCAATGATGTTAGGTTGCTGACATTAATATATTAAACAGTAAATATAATAAAAGGTCACACATTTATTAACACATTTTATGTCATATAATGTTCCTAGTACAGTCCTTCATCTATGCAGTGAAAAAAAACTAATTGCAAACATAAATCAGAATTTCTTATGTAATTGTACTGAATAAATTTGTATTTATTTATCGTATTACCGTGCATATACTTGCACAGTGAATAATTGTTGTGAAGTACTTTTAATGTCATGTTTAGAACACAGAGCTCAAAGAAATAAAGTCCAAGGTCATTTCAAGTTGGTATAGTGTCTTCTTCAACTGATATTTCCCATTTCAGAGTCTTGTGCCTTAAAACTGCAGCGGGGACTTAACTTATTTGTTTAATTCGTTTAGCAAATCAAATATTTCATACGTGATTGCAACATGTGTATTTTTTGTTTACTGTAGATGTAATGTCCTTCTGTCCCAAAATCATAATACATGCAGACAGGGCCGCCAACAGAAATCATGGGGCCCAGGACAAATGAAAGGAGCAGGGCCCCCCAGGCCCCCTCCAAACCCATAGCGCACCTACCACGAAAAAATATTTTTTAGTGCGCACCTTTTACTTAATGGTTTTCTTCTTATTGTAATATGGAAAAAAAAACATTACAATGCAATCTGTTTATTTTTATATTTTCAACAAAAGACAGGTGACTGCCTGCCTGGGTGGGTGGGTGACTTACTGGGTGGGTGAATGACTGGATGGGTGACTGGGTTGACTGGGTGGGTGACTGACTGCCCCTTGACTGCCTGGGTGGGTGACTGACTGCCTGGGTGGTTGGGTGACTGACTGTCTGGGTGACTGACTGCCTGCATGGGTGACTGACTACCTGGGTGGGTGACTGACTACCTGGGTGGGTGACTGACTACCTGGGTGGGTGACTGACTGGGTGGGTGGGTGACTGAATCTGTGGGTGACTGACTGGGTGGGTGTGTGACTGACTGAGTGTGTGACTGACTGGGTGGGTGACTGACTGGGTGGGTGGGTGACTGACTGACTGGGTGGGTGACTGACTGACTGGGTGGGTGACTGACTGCCTGGATGGGTGCATGACTGACTGACTGCCTGGGTGGGTGGGTGACTGACTGTCTGGGTGACTGACAGCCTGGGTGGGTGGGTGACTGACTACCTGGGTGGGTGACTGACAGCGTGGGTGGGTGATGACGGGGTGGGTGACTGACTGACTCTGTGGGTGACTGACTGGGTGGGTAGGTGGGTGACAGGGTGGGTGGTTGACTGACTGCCTGGGTGGGTGGGTGACTGACTGCCTGGGTGGGTGCATGATTGACTGCCTGGGTGTTTGGATAGGTGACTGCCTGGGTGGGTGACTGGATGCCTGGGTTGGGGGGTGACTGACTGTTTGACTGACTGCTTGGATGGGTGGCTGACTGACTGAATGCCTGGGTGGTTGACTGACTGACTGGGTGACAGACTGACTCTGTGGCTGACTGAGTGGGTGACTGACTGACTGGGTGGATGACTGACTGACTGGGTGATTGGGTGGGTGGGTGACTGACTGCCTGGGTGGGTGGGTGTGTGACTGACTGCCTGGGTGGGTGGATGACTGACTGCTTGGGTGGGTAACTGTCTGGGTGGGCGAGTGACTGACTGTCTGGGTGGGTGGGTGCGTGATTGACTGCCTGGGTGGGTGGGTGACTGCCTGGATGGGTGACTGGATGTCTGGGTCGGTGGGTGACTGACTGTTTGACTGACTGCTTGGATGGGTGGCTGACTGACTGCCTGGGTGGTTGACTGACTGACTGGGTGACTGACTGACTCTGTGGCTGACTGGGTGGGTGACTGACTGACTGGGTGGGTGACTGTCTGGGTGGCTGACTGCTTGGGTGTGTGACTGACTGACTGCCTGGGTGGGTGACTGATTGACTGCCTGGGTGGGTGACTGACTGAATGGGTGACTGACTGACTGGGTGGGTGACTGACTCCCTGGGTGGGTGGGTGACTGAGTGACTGGGTGGGTGAGTGATTGGGTGGGTGACTGAGTGACTGTGTAGGTGGGTGACTGAGTGACTGGGTGGGTTGGTGACTGAGTGACTTGGGTAACTGTGTGACTTGGTGGATGGGCGATTGAGTGACTGGGTGGGTGACTTAGTGACTTTGTGTGACTGGGTGGGTGACTGAGTGACTGGGGGGTGACTGAGAGACTGGGTAGGTGGCTGGCTGAGTGACTGCCTGGGTGAGTTAGGTGGGTGACTGGGTGGGTTAATTCCGCGGCTGCTGCGCGGGCTCGCAACGGCGCTTCCCCTCCATCCCACGTTGGGAGCGGGGGAGAGAGGGGGGAGTGGGCCCACAGGCAGCAGGTCAGACACCCTGCTTCTCTGCACATGCGCGCCGGGACCTCGGCTCTGCACATGCGCACGGGGAATCACAGGCATTTTTTTTCTGATTTTTTTTTAATATAACGGGCACGGCCGTGCGGGGGGCCCAGGCGGCCGGGCCGCCTGACTCACTGCGCCCGGGACGCCAACCACGTCGACCCCCCCCCTGTTGGCGACACCCCCCCTGCATGCAGATGTTGCAGACTTCATAGCACTCCTGTCGGTGAAATATCACATTAGCCACTCTCTTTTTTTTGTTTCTTTTTCACTTATTTTTTTATTGATCACAAAAATTTTAGGGGTGAGGTTACAGATTGGAAAAATGGGATGTTGGGGAAGGGTTGACAGAGATTCGGAGAACAGTTACATCCATCTTATTTAGTACAAAGTCGTTTGTCACAGTTATAATTTCTTGCATACAGTATACCGTGTCAAATTGTCATGACATTTATTATCGCTTGTGGTTTTGGGTATAGGGTTACCCCATGGTTCCCAAGTTGCAGTAAAGTTATACATTGTATCATGTAAAAAGCTGTAACTTTTACCATTTGCATTATTTTCCACATTTTATTTCATATTAATATAAACCTAACTAAAACCTAAAAAAATGCGCTAGACTAAAGAGTGCACTTATGATGTGAATAATCTTAAACAATAATATCTACATACAATGGTGATAAAAATCAAATGATCCAAAATAAAACCCACTAATGACCCAGGTGATGGATAATTTAGCTGGGTGGAGCAGCCCAGGGGATTAAAATTACAAGCTTTCTCCTAAAACTTGTTAGAAATGATAATACAATAACAGAATAAAATCCCCGCCGCTTGTACCTGACAGAATGCAATCAATGTTAAACCGCTAATTGGAATATAAATCCACCACAAATGTCCACAAGTTTCATTTTATTGTACATATTATTTTGTTTCATATTGAGGGGAGTTTCCTTTTTGCGCACTGCGAAATCAAGACGAAGGCCGCTTTTCCCGCTGGCGTGTTATGTATGTCAGACAGCAAGGCGTCAATGAATGCAATTAAGTCTGTTACCTCTGTATACTCTGCCTTCTGTATTCATCCTGGGGAATTGCAGACGTGTTGCTAATTGTAAAACTATTTATTGTTCTTCAAATATATTAATTTAAATGCCAAAGTATAACTGCTTTAGACACAAACTGGAGATCTTCCCATGTTACTTTACTCATTATAGAAGATCTACCTGTCATTTGACTGACAGAGAATTCAGTTACATCCCTTCACCAGAGCAATTAAATTATATTGTACAGCACAGTAGCAGTGAAATGCATTGTCTTCTGTCTGTAAGGGAAAGCGAGGCAGCCTTAAGGTACTGCATTTGAATAGCAAAAACTGAAAGACAAAGATCTTATTTCTTCTCTTGTGTTACAGGTTTAGTTTTTTTCCTTAGGTCCTTTGTAATGGACCCTTTGCTACTTGATCTTATACATAAGCAGTGTAAGCGGATATATTTTCTAGTGGATATTAATGGCCATAATTTACCTTACATTTCCTTTCTTTAGAATCTCCTTTGCAAAATGCTTATCTTTTATTTATGTGGAATTTAATTCTATATTTTAACAAGGATTGATAACACAAGTTTTGCAATATTTGTTTCACCCCCAAAAATCTAATTTAAAACACTTGTTTCATATGCAAGCCTGAGATTATACTTCAAAGTTGCATTTTATAAAATAATTAAACATTTTAATTTGATCATATTTAGTAAAAACTTGTCCCCATGATCACTGAAGATGGATTTCTGTTTGCTCCTAGGACCATCCAGTATTATGATGAAAAAAAGTTAAATATATTGTCATGATATTTTAACTGCGTTTTCCAGCTGCTGGTATATTAAAAAAAAGATTTAAAAAAATAAAATGCACACAGGGATCCTTTATTAAAACACAGAACATTCATCACACCTCATGGTGAGGGCTTAACTATGTCTAATGGACCTTCAGGTCCATTACACTAGAGCAGGGCTCTTCAACCAGTTCTTTAAATGGGCCAGATCTGAAAATATTTAGGACTAGAAAGGCCACAAGCATATTATAATATCATTAGGACGGATTTAAAACGTGAAAATATAATGTTTTAACATTTTGCAGCCATGTATAAAATCTGTAGCATTTATATTTACATTATCTTTACTTACAAGTAAGTTTAGTGTGAAAAATGACACTTTGCTCCTGCTAATTTCATACTAGTTGTTTGGGCAGCTGAGAGACTGAGGACCACATCAAGGCCCTTTGAGGCCCTTATTTGGCACCCGGGCTGCCAGTAGGAGTGCAATGTAAGGCCTCATTCAGACAGGCCGCGTTGCGACGTGCGCGCGCTTACATGCGCATGCACGTCCGTCGCAAATTCGGGTTGTTCGGTGGGAGTTTTCAAACTGAAAACTCCATTGGCGGCAAAGTGCAGCGTTGACGCTGCAACATTTTGCCGCCACAACCCAAATTGAAATTTGGGGCTTGAGTCGCGTGACGTGAGCTGGTTCAGCCAATAAAGGCGAACCAGCTCCATCACGTGTTCGTTACGCCCCCGCCATGCCCAAAAACGCAGCGACCCAACTACTGCAGTTTGAGCAGAGATCGCTGGGCTGCAGGAGCGCGCGGCGGAGGTACGAACGCAAGCACGCCGATGTAGCAGCCTGTCTGAGCGAGGTCTAACACACTCGATGCAGCATTTACTGCCATTGACTTTAATAGCTGTTAATGCCAGATCAGGTGTGTTAACCCGCAACAGACCTTAGTGAATCTCCCACATAATCCTCACCACTGAATTATTTTCCTCTGTCACTTAAATCCTGTTGGAAGTAGCTTGACCAAACGTCCAAGTTTAGCCGGGAGAGTCCCGGATTTACTGCACGTGTCCCGACAATTATTTGAAAATGTTTAAAATGTCCCGGTTTTGGCTGCAGAGATAAAGGGGGTGGGGCCAGGATCGTGATGGGACGGGGCCAGGATCGGCAGGAATGGAGCTAGAAATATGAAGCGAGAAACATCAGTTGCAGCCACGGGGGGTGACTGCATGGCTGCTCCTCAGAGCTGGTTCATGTGGAAAGTGTGTGTGTGTGTGTGTGTTTGTGTGATGGTCAGTCTTTGTGTATAGTGTGTGTGTGTGTGTGTGTGTGTGTGTGTGTGTGTGTGTGTGTGTGTGTGTGTGTGTCTGTGCAGGCCAGTGTGTGCAGGTCAGTGACTGTGTGTGTGTCTGTGCAGGTCTGTGTGTGCAGGTCAGTGTCTCTGTGAGTGTCTGTGCTGGTCTGTCTGTGCAGGTCAGTGGCTGTATGAGTGTCTGCAGGTCTGTCTGTGCAGGTCAGTGGCTGTGTGTGTCTGTGCAGGTCATTAGCTGTGTGTGTCTGTGCAGGTCAGTGTGTGCAGGTCAGTGTGTGCAGGTCAGTGTGTGCAGATTAGTGTGTGCAGGTTAGTGGCTGTATGAGTGTCTGTGCAGGTCAGTGGCTGTGTGAGTCTCTGCACAGGTCAGTGGCTGTGTGTCTGTACATCAGTGTCTGTGTGTGTCTGTGCTGATCTGTCTGTGTGAGTGTCTGTGTACGTCTGTCTGTGCAGGTCAGTCTATGTGTGTCTGCAGGTCAGTCTATGTGTGTCTGCAGGTTAGGGGCTGTGTGGGTGTCTGTGCATGGTCAGTGGCTGTGTGAGTGTCTGTGCAGATCAGTGGCTGTGTGCGTGTCTGTGCAAGTCAGTGGCTGTGTGCGTGTGCAGGCCAGAGAGAGGATGGGGGGGGGGGGGGGGTAGAGAGAGAATGGAGATGGGGGAGAGAATGGAGGAGGGAGGGGGGAGAGAATGGAGGAGGGAAGTGGGAGAGAGAATGGAGGAGTGGAGGAAGAGAGAGAGAGAGAATGGGGGAGGGAAGGGAGAGAATGGGGGAGGGAAGGGAGAGAATGGGAGTGGGGAGAGAATGGGGAGGGAAGGGAGAGAATTGGTGGGAAGGGGCGGAAAAGGAGAGAATGGGGGTGGGAAGGGAGAGGGAGAATGGGGGAGAGAGGAGAGAGAATGGGGGAGGGAAGGGAGAGAGAGAATGGGGGGAGGAAGAGAGAGAGAAAGGGGGGAGGGGAGGGAAGGGAGAGCGAGACTGGGGGGGGGGGGCGGGGGGCGAGATAATGGGTGGAGGGTGAGAAAAAATGGGGGAGGGATAGAGAGAATGGGGGGAAGGTAGAGAGAGAAAATGGGGGAGAAGGTAGAGAGAGAATGGGAAGATGTAGAATGAATAATACAGCATCAATGGTGACACTATTAGATAAATATCTGTAACACTGCGCTCACCACGAACAAGGCCGGACCCCAGTACTGAGGTGGTAAAATAAGACACCACGCACCCACGGCAGCGGGAAAAGGCCTGGTAGGCGGATAGTCTGGAGTGCGGGTCAGGATTGGAGAAGGAAGGTAATAAAGTACTTTGAGCGGAGCCAGGAGAATGGTCAGTGTCCGAGAGCCATGGTCAGGGGTTGAAGCCAGGAGGATGGTCAGAGTCCGAGAGCCGAGGTCGAGGGTTGGAGAGGAGTGAGTGGTGAGAGGCAAGCCGAGGTCAGATTCCAGAGAGTGGTCAAAAGCCAAGCCAGGTTGGTACACAGGAGAGAAGACAACGAGAGATTTAAAGCACAAGGCACAAGGTGATGCAGAGACACAGGATAACCATGAAACTATGCTCAACCAAAGAAGGAGTGGCTGAGCAGAATATTTTTAGGAGCCAGAGTCCAATGAGGGCAAGGGGCGGGACAGAGGAGCGACCACAACGAACCCAGGGATAGGTCATGGTAAAGGGAATCATCTGGGCAGGTGATTGCCTGGGCGTGTAGCTTGAGAGCGGTGCGCGCGACCCCTGCGTGCGTTCTGTGTGGGAGGAGCGGTTGTGCGGCACAGGAGGGGGCGGAGCTTAACCCTGTGAGAATGCGGAATAATCCTGGCTTGTGCACGCGCATGTTAACGGGCGCCGAGGTCTGTCCTGCGGGACAGGAGCCCGTGTTGCTGGAGGAAGATCTGCAGAGTGCAGAGCGGCGGCGGGTAAGGGGGGAACCCTCTTGGAGCAAGGCGTTCCCCGATCCCTTACAATATCATTATAATATTCATTTTTTAGTAATGTAATTTGCTGTATTAATAATTTTTTTATGTGTCCCAGTTTTTCATTTTCAAAATCTGATCTCCCTAGTTGGAAGGGTAGTCCACAATAACATTTTTGACAATCCTATTTATTTGTTTTGGGAAACCTCTGAACGTGGTTCACGGCATAATCTTTCCCTTCTTTACATAAGCTGCAAAGTTCAAAGTGAGAATGCTGCAAGTGCAGGAGCAATTCAGAGCCATACATTGAAACTGAAAGAGCAGGTACTTCTGGCTTTGTATCAAAGACTAAGGAGCTCTAAGGAGCTGATGTTACTTCTGTAATGCTTGTGCTCACCACAAACAAGGACAAACCCCGGTACTAAGGTGGGAAGGTATGATACCACGCACCCATGGCAACTGGGCCAGGCCCGGTAGGTGGATAGTCTGTAATGCCGGGTATGGACTGGAGAAGGTGGGTAGTAGAATACTTGCCAGATCGTGGGGCGGAGCCAGAAGAGAGGTATGAGTCCGAGTGCCGAAGTCCGGGGTTGGAGCCAGGAGAATGGTCAGTGTCCAAAAGCCGAGGTCGAGGGTTGTAGCCAGGAGAATGGTCGTTGTCCGAAAGCCGAGGTCGAGGGTTGGAGCCAGGAGAATGGTCAGCGTCCAAAAGCCGAGGTCGAGGGTTGGAGAGCAGCCGAAGGTCAGGAGGCAGCTGGGGTCAAATTCCAGAGAAGGGTCCTAAGGTCAAGCCAGGTTGGGACACAGGAGAGAAGGCAACGAGAGGTTAAAGCAAAAGGCAAGGCAGAGTAGTGAGAACGCAAGTATAACCAAGGAACTATGCTCAGCAAAGTATGGAGGTGAGCGCAGGAGTTAAATAGTAAGCTGGACGAATAGGGTTGTGGGGTGGGACAGAGGCACGACCTTTGAAGGTAGGGATTGGTCCCCAGATGCAGGAAGCAGGGAGACCAACTGATCCTCTTGCTGCTTGGCTTGTGATCGGTGCACGCGCATCACACGTGTGCACCGCGCGAGAGGAGAGCTCGCAGCCCAAGTGGGGGGCGGAGTCTCACTCCACGAGGATCCGGGAAGCCCCGTGCGTGTGCCACAACGGGAGCGGGGACAGAAGAGGAGAGAAAGGGACGTCCTCGGCAGAGTGCCACAGGAACCGGAACAGCAGAGGAAGGTAAGGGAGGAGCCCTCTTTGAGAGAGGTGTTCCCCGATCCCTTACAACTTCTAATTGAGTATGAGTCAGAAAAGCTGCAGTTAGCAACTACAGATCTAGATAATCAACTTAAAAAAATAGAAGAATGGAATCAAAATTCTGATGTTCAAGAGTTGGAATCCAAATTGAAAAGAAACATTGAAATATGTACTAAAGAAATAAAAGAGAGAAAGCAGAAAACATTTCTAAGAGATGTGAATGATTTAAAAAAAGGAAAGGTCTATAAAACGTACACCAAACAAAAATATGAAGAACCACATGACTCCTCAAGGGAGTGGGAATGTTCTGACAATGAGGGAGGAGACACTTTTGCTAATGTAGTCTCCAGTGGCCCCTTTGACAATCGCCCTTCTTTTTAGTGGTATCAAGGGTGGGGAGAGGAGAAAACCCTAGAGGAAGAGGTACAGGACCCGAAGGTACCAAAGCAAAACTAAGAAACAGAGAAGTGTGTGGATACAGAGGAAGAGGGAGACGCGGGCCGATTACCATTAACTGAGCGCCCCGATAATGAGTTACAAGTAGTCAACTTAACTCCCAAAACACTAACAACTGACCAACTAAATGTTTCAAAGAAAGGCCTCTCCTTCACGCCATCTCAAAACCTGAACCTGTTTGAATGGATTAAAGATCTGTTCAGATGAAAATTAGCTCTACACAAAATGCACAAACGGAAAGAATTATCATCACTTCCATCAGGTATGTCCACTATATTGGATAATAAAGATCCAATATATGAAGGACCAAATTGAACTGTTGGAGGAAAATTAAAGGGAACCGGGTCACTGACCTTTCACCTCTTTAAAACCCAAAAGCAAATTTACCCCCTATATGAACTCCAATGCCAATGTAGACGTTTTCCTTAGACTAGTAATGAAAGATCTAGAGTTACTACGCAAGAGAGGAGGTCAGGAAAACATGACTTTTATAGAGAGAGGCATTAAAAGAACTCAGCGTTAAAATTAGTTATTATAATACCTTCTGACAAGGGGGGAAACATTGTTCTCCTAGAGGAGGAAAGTTACCTACAGGAGAATTTAAGGGATAAAAAGTGCTACGAGGTGTTACCAAATGATCCCACTATTACATATTTCAAGATTTTACAGTCTATATTGCAGCAAGGTGTAAGAAATAATGTAATTACTGAGAAAGAATATAACTATATGTTGCTTAAACATCCAAGAATGGCCACGTTTTAGAGCATGCCTAAATTACACAAACACTCTACAAAATCACCTGGCAGACCAATTGTGTCTGGCATCGGATCACTAACAGAACAAGCCAGCACATATCTGGATGTAGTACTGAGGCCTTTTGTCACAAGCTTACCTCGTCACATCAAAGATACAGCTGATATACTTAGAAAATTGGATGGAGTTGACCTGGGCACTAACATATTTCTGGCGTCTTTGGACATGGAATCGCTGTATTCAAGTATACAACATGAGATAGGTATAGCACCAGTAAGATACTTTCTTAGTGCAAGAAGTATGTTGCTCAGTAATCATAATGAGTTTATTCTAGACCTGCTGCAATTTGTATTATCACACAATTACTTTCTTTTTAATGGAAAGTACTATCATCAATTACAAGGAACTGCGATGGGGACAATATGCGCACCAACGTACGCAAATATATACTTAGGATTTTGGGAAGAGACCAAAGTCTTAACTCAGGACATGACTGTACATACAAAGCATATCGATGTGTGGTCGAGGTACATTGACGATGTGCTGGTCCTATGGAGTAGCACTGAAAAGGAGTTCCATACATTTGTGAGTCAATTAAATAACAATAATTACAATCTTAGACTTACGAGTGAGATAAATTCTGCAAGAATAACATTCTTGGACCTAGAGATCACTAAAAATTCAGAAGGCACTCTAACAACAAAAGTGCACACCAAGAAGACGGCGACAAACAATGTACTCTTGGCATCAAGCACCATCCTAAGCCCCTCATTCAGGGAATTCCGATTGGCCAGTTCCTTAGAGCTAATTGAAATTGTTCAACTGAGATGGCCTTTGAAGAACAAGCTAACATTATGAAAAGGAAATTCTTTGATAGGGGATACAGTAAGACATGTATAATAAGAGGCTATAAAAGGGCCAAAAACACGGATCGTGCCATGTTATTGTATGGGAATTAAAGAGATGAAGCAGCAAAACCCATTAGAATAATAGGGACTTATAATAAACAATGGCGTAACATCCGAGAAGTGTTAAACAAACATTGGCATATCCTTTTAGAGGATGAGGATTTAAAAACTGTTCTTAAACCTACAGCAGCTATTACGTATTGTAGACCAAGGAATTTGAAGGATCTTTTGGTACATAGCCATTACAAAAGTAGTAAACAGGAAACTTAAATCAAAAACTGTGGATACATACACATGTGGAATGTGCAAAGCCTGTCAGTTTATTAAACCCTCTAAGAGGTTCTCCAACTATAACATCAACAAGAATATGATATTAAGCAGTTCGTCAATTGCAAGACTTCAGGGTTAATCTACCTGGCACGTGCGATTGCGGAGCAAAATATGTTGGCAAAACATCCCGTCAATTTATAACACGCATTTTGGAGCACGTGGGCACAATAAGGAATAACATAGATACCCCTGTAGCCAGACACATGAATCAAGTGCATAATGGTGAACTCAAACATATCACTTTCCAAGAAATAGACCATTCCTCATTAGGGATACGGAAGGGTGATCTAGATAATGCTTTATTAAAAATGGAAGCAAAATGGATATACAATTTGAGGAACACAAACCCCCAAAGGGGTAAATGCTGGTTTTGCTTACACAGCATTCCTATGAGAACCAATTATAGCCCTCAAATGTAAAGAAATACAGCACATCTACTGTACTGGTATATGTATGAATCATGACATGTATCTATATCAGGATTCAGTCATAGGAAATTAGGAGGTGCATAGTAACTTTAAATAAATGGAAATGATCCACCAATATGAACAGACAGTGTTAGTAACAACTCTGTTGAATTGTTACACCGTCAGTTATACTCTTTATGGTAACATCATATGAAACAGAACCCATAATAGAACAATACTATGTGAGGTTCATATTTTAACATTGTTTCAAATAAGTTAAGTTTTTGAATAGACAAGATGTCTGATATATAATAACTGCACCTACCTTATGATGACCAGTAGTCCGAGAAGTTTATCTATGGATACAGGAAGAAAATTTAAATGATAAATATGCACATATAGGATACAGTTGAATTAATGACTGCAGTCGTGTTAGTATATAATTGCATATTATTACAACAATGATTTCTATGTTTTGCTCGAGTTATGTTTATATCAAGACATATTCTGTGCAGTCATGCAATTCATTGACAGCAAAATTATTAGACCATTTATTATATGTCCCTATCACCTAATTCTGTTTAATTAAAGTGTTAATCATTAACTCCATAATTGGTATATTGATTACATAGTTTTTGTAAGTTTCTATTATAAGAGATACAGTAGTTCTTATTTTAACTTGGCGGTTTTCTGCTCCTAATGATGGTTTTCAGACTGGACTGTTAGCATGGTGAACTGAATAGTTTGGCCTTGATCACTATATATATATATATATATATATATATATATATATATATATATATATATAAGATATTTGATATTAACCCCTATAGGGCTATCTCAGATTGCTGCACATTAAGTGCTCTGAGCCCACAGCTTAAGTATATGCCCTAAATACTAAGGGGGATTATATACATTACGTTGATATTAACCCCTATAGGGCTATCTCAGACTCTTAAGGATATCATATCAATTTAGTTTTCACTCTGAATGGTAGAGATTTTCTCAGGTTCTCCAAGCGCCTAATTACTGTAGGTTTAAAATGTATTTCTTTTTGTTTTCATCTCAATAAATATTTATTATTATATTATTTATATTCAGTAGAGGGACTTTTGTTCTTGTTTTTGTATAAAAGACACCTGGTTTCTACGAGGGACAATATAGCACCGTATTTATCAAAGATGAAATCTATTGCCTTTCTACTGTGAGTGGAGAAATTACGTGGTAAGGTAATTTTCTCCAGTTGCATTCTACACAGAGTTCAATTTGCTTTGACGTAGTCCTATATAATAATAGGTGGGGGGAGGGAATATTTCTAGCGAGGCACAAGAACCAGACGCAAAATGTTGATGTGAAATGTGAGAAACCTACTCAAAACTTTTGCTTCCATTGAAAACAGGAAGGGTTGGCACATATTAAATATGTACCTTCAATTATTCTATTCTGATGTAAAGAAATAAATTGCTTTTATTGTCATTAAACAACATTGATAAGAAAAATAATCTGTGTTGTACCCCTCGCTGACTGGCTAATGAATAATAAGATCTCACAGCTTGAGTACTGGGGTGCTAATTTGGTTGCACGCCATGCTCCAAAATCCATGGAATTGTGCTTCATTAATATGAGAATCTGTATAATCAAACAATTAGCTATATTTCTGCTTTTAAAGCATCTTTCCATTAAGATAGACGATAAAATATTTGCTGTGAGATATGTCTGAAATAGGTCAATCTGATATCAACTACTACTTGCAGCAAACAGAAATTAAAGCAGACTCGGTATCCATGACCAATATGCCAGCTTGATAATGATTTCAGTAGTCTAATACATTAATACATCAAGTTTAAAGTTGGCATACATGTAACAGTTAAGCTTCATGTATTCCTTCTTTGAAATTATTACATGGGTTTATTTGAAATGTGTCAGGAGTAGAGCTACAGTAGTTAAATGTTTTTTTGCGACTTTGGATCCGCAGCGGCTAGGCCGGTTTCTTTTGGTCCATGTATTTCAGTGGATCAATCTCAAAAAGAGCGATTCGCGGTTTGCTGATTTTTTATTGTATTGTATGTCTTTATTTATATAGCGCCATTAATGTACATAGAGCTTCACAGTAGTAGTACATGTGGTAATCGAATAAATAACAGATACTATAAATAACAGATCATGGGAATAAGTGCTTCACACATAAAAGTAACATTAAGGAAGAGGAGTTCCTGCCCCGAGGAGCTTACAATCTAATTGGTAGGTAGGGAGAACGTACAGAGACAGTAGGAGGGAGTTCTGGTAAGTGCGTCTGCAGGGGGCCAAGCTTTATGTATCATGTGTTCAGAATATCCACAGTGCTATTCATATGCTTCTTTAAGCAAGTGTGTCTTAAGGTGGGTCTTAATGGTGGATAGAGAGGGTGCTAGTCGGGTACTGAGGGGAAGGGCATTCCAGAGGTGTGGGGCAGTCAGTGAAAAAGGTTTAAGGCGGGAGAGGGCTTTAGATAAAAAGGGGGTAGAAAGAAGACATCCTTGAGCAGAACGCAAGAGTCGGGATGGTGCATAGCGAGAAATTAGGGCTGAGATGTAAGGAGGGGCTGAAGAGTTTTAAAGCTTTAAAAGTGAGGAGAAGAATGGAGTGTGAGATGCGGGATTTGATCGGAAGCCAAGAGAGGGATTTCATGAGGGGAGATGCTGAGACAGATCTAGGAAAGAGTAGAGTGATTCTGGCAGCAGCATTTAGGATAGATTGTAGGGGAGACAGGTGAGAGGCAGGAAGGCCGGACAGCAGGAGGTTACAGTAATCAAGACGGGAGAGAATGAGGGCCTGAGTCAGAGTTTTAGCAGTCGAGCAACAGAGGAAAGGGCGTATCTTTGTTACTGTATATTGCGGAGGAAAAAGCGACAAGTTTTAGAAATGTTTTGAATGTCAGTGGCGAATGTGAGAGAGGAGTCGAGTGTGACCCCTAGGCAGCGTGCTTGGGCTACTGGGTGAATGATCGTAGTTCCAACAGTAATGTGGAAGGAGGTAGTAGGACCAGGTTTGGGAGGAAGTATGAGGAGCTCTGTTTTAGCCATGTTGAGTTTAAGGCGACGGAGGGCCATCCAGGATGATATAGCAGAGAGACATTAAGAAACTTTGGTCTGTATAGCAGGTGTAAGGTCGGGTGTTGAAAAGTATATTTGTGTGTCGTCAGCATAGAGGTGATATTTAAACCCAAACGATGTTATTAGGTCACCTAGAGAGAGTGTGTACAGAGAAAAGAGAAGAGGTACCAGGACAGAGCCCTGGGGTACCCCCACAGAGAGATCAATAGAGGAGGAGGAGGTGTTAGCAGAAGAGACACTGAAAGTACGATGGGAGAGGTAGGATGAGATCCAGGATAGAGCTTTGTTCCGAATACCAAGAGTATGGAGAATGTGAAGGAGAAGAGGGTGATCCACAGTATCAAATGCTGCAGAGAGGTCAAGTAATATGAGCAGAGTGTAATGACCTCTGTCTTTGGCAGCATGGAGGTCGTCAGTTATTTTAGTGAGGGCTGTTTCCGTGGAGTGAGCAGTGCGGAAGCCAGATTGTAGAGGGTCTAGGAGAGAATAGGTGTTGAGAAAATGGAGCAAGCGAGAGAATACAAGACGTTCAAGGAGTTTAGAGGCAAAAGGCAGGAGGGAGACAGGTCGATAGTTAGAAAGACAGGTAGGGTCAAGCTTGCTGTTTTTGAGTAATGGTGTGACTGTTGCATGTTTGAAGGAGAATGGAAAGGTTCCAGAGCAGAGGGATGAGTTAAAAATGTGTGTGAGCGTAGGGATTATAGTAAGTGCAAGAGGTTTTAGGAGATGGGAGGGAATGGGGTCAAGAGGGCAAGTGGTAGAGGGAGAAGAGGCGATCAACAGTGACACATCCTCCTCTGAGACAGTGGAAAAAGAGTCAAGGAAGGCAGGAGGAGAGTTAGGAAGAGGTGTAGGATGGGAAGAATATTAAAAATACCCTCTGTGGTTTTCGCCACCCGTGGACGGATTTGTAGAATGCATAAGCTTACAGGGGCCATGTTAAAATGGATAAGAACTAAAGAGTGACTCACTGTGCTCATTTCATCTCAATTCCCAGAATCCCTGGCTGCAGTGGACGCACTGTTAGCTACACGATAATGGGGAATGCCAGGGTTGCAGATCTATCTGAGACATGCGAATGCACCACAAGTGGTATTTTTTTTACTGCACACTGTACAGTGGAGGGTTTTTGTCACTTTTTTTTTTACCCACCATAACTTTTTTAATGTTTTTATATATTTGAAAGTTTTTATCATATCCCCCCTCTCCTTTCTTTCTAAGAAGCTTAACATGTTGAGGTCCTTTTAGTCTTTACTGACAGGTTTTATGATTTAGAAATGATGCAGGCATGCACCATTTCAGTGTCCATTCTTTGCACATCTTTGTGGTTATTTACAAACTTTATAATGTGAATTTATCAAAATCAAACAAAATGCATTGTGTATTTATTTATTTATTTATAAAATATTTTACCAGGAAGTAATACATTGAGAGTTACCTCTCGTTTTCAAGTATGTCCTGGGCACAGAGTTAAGACAAATAATACATGGTTACAAATACAGTTACATAAATGAACAGGGTATACATTATATACAAGAAATTGCATGCACAGTTAAAGAAAATATATATTATGGGCGTATGAAACAGTTACAGACCAGATTAAAATGTGTGACAGCCTTAGATTTGAAAGAACTTAAACTGGTGGTGGATGTGAGAGTCTCTGGTAGGTTGTTCCAGTTTTGGGGTGCACGGTAAGAGATGGAGGAACGTCCGGATACTTTGTTGAGCCTTGGGACCATGAACAGTCTTTTGGAGTCTGATCTCAGATGATAGGTGCTGCATGTGGAAGGGGTGAGGAGCTTGTTCAGGTAGCTGGGTAGCTTGCCCATAAAGAATTTGAAGGCAAGACAGGAAAGGTGAACTTTGCGCCTAGCTCGAGTGATGACCAATCTTGTTCTTTGAGCATTTCGCAGTGATGTGTGTTATAGTTGCATTGGAGAACAAAATGACAAATTGAATTGTAGAGGGTGTCAAGTTTGCTAAGGTGGCTTTGAGGTGCTGAGCCATATACTATGTCTCCATAGTCAATAATTGGCATTAACATCTGCTGTGCGATACGCTTTCTGACCAGGTGACTTAGGGAGGATTTGTTCCTGTAAAGTACCCCTAGTTTGGCATAGGTCTTGGTTGTCAGGGTATCAATGTGCATTCCGAATGTTAAGTGGGAGTCCAACCACATGCCCAGGTATTTAAAACTAGTAACAGGAGTTAGGGTGGTGTTAGTGTTGGTTCTAATCTGGAGCTCAGTCGCTGGAAGCTTTAAAAATTTAGTCTTGGTCCCAAATACCATTGTTACAGTCTTGTCAGTGTTTAAAAACAGTTTGTTTTGGGAAATCCAGTTTTCGAGTCTCAAAAAGTCAGACTGAAGTACGTGTTCAAGGTCAGAGAGGCTATGGCTGTGTGCATATAAGATTGTGTCATCTGCATACATGTGTATTGAAGCGTCCTTACAAGCTGTGGGAAGATCATTGATGAACAATGAGAAGAGTAGAGGCCCCAGTACAGAGCCTTGCGGGATGCTACAGGTGATATCCAGGGGGTTGGAGTTAGAGCCTGAGATGGACACATGTTGGGATCTACCTGATAGGTAGGACTGAAACCAGTTTAAAGCATGCTTCCCTATTCCAGAGCTCTGGAGTTTGTTAAGCAGGATAACATGATCAACAGTATCAAAAGCCTTTGCAAAATCTAGGAATATTGCACCAGTGAGTTGACCACGTTCCATTCCACTCTGGATTTCATTGCAAACTTTTAGCAGGGTAGTTACGGTAGAGTGTTTGGGGTGAAAGCCAGATTGGAATTGGCTAGGGTAGTAGGTAGTATAGTAGTATAGTATAGTAGTAGGTATATTTGTTTGCCCAAAGTATGTGTGTGCCTCTGTGTCTGACATTGAGAGATTATATTCAAATAAACTGAAATTGGCTTTCCTCTGCAGATTTGAGCCCCCTTTACCATTGAAGAACAATTTGTAGTAGATAAGACTCAAACATGTTTCCTTGTTAAGATAGTAGTCTGGTCTGTTTTTTTTAATAAATTTTTTTTTTTACCATGCATAGGTTTTTTTTCGGCCAATTTTTGCCTGTGTGCCAAATTTGGGGAGGTACTTGTTAAATAATTATCAGTTAAGCAATTTAATATGCAACTAAAGCAAAAAAATTGGACCAGATATATTGAAGAAATGAGCCCAATTGGATACAAACTGCAAGCCGGCCGGCTCTTCTTGCACGGTAGCGGCATTAACATGAACCATAGTTTCGACGGGTGTAACCGGGTATATCCGACTCAGTCTTTGACCAATGTCAAATGGTACAGTGTGGGGTAAGATGTTCTGGATGGTCACCGTGATTCTTCCAGGAATCGAGGACTTCCACTTTCTTATCTCTGGGACCATCTTGTACCCTCTCATGGCATCTTCTTCGGCATAGTCTCTAGGGAGAAGTACTAGTCGGCCTCATCAAGGCCTGGACAGGTGCACGCCATGGCCACGTGCCTCCCTCCCCCTGGTGGAATCATGGTCAACCCCTTCTCATTATTGAATAGTTCACCATATCCCTCTTGGGCCGAGATCCTACAGCATTCTTCTTTTAGTACCGGATGGATCCGTAGAGAGGATAGTGGTATCTCACCAGCCTCTTGTAGATAAGACCGGATCACTGCCTGCACCACATCGGCGTTGATCCCCAAGATGATTGGGGAGCTAGGATGTTCCCGGGGTTCGGGACATATCAGAGCCTCCACTTTCATGGGGTGGTTCTTGTTGGTGTTCAGTAGCGGTATTTGCACCACACCTTCAATGGGGTAGTCTTCATTGCTAAGACCCCACAGCTTCATCTTCTCTGCCGACTGCATGGGCAGATGTTTCAGATGTTGATCATAGAATGGTTGGTAGATAATGGTCTCTTGTGTTCCGGTATCCAGTAGTGCAGAGGAGTATATCCCCTCTTCTAGGACTCTTATAATCGCGACTGGTCCCACTCAACAGTAGGCATCCGGTTGGGGTGCCTCGTCGGGGCTGGGATCCAGAACGCTCTCCAATGGCATGGAGAGCGATTGCGTCGTCTGCACCATGAAGGAGGAGGCCCCAGTGGTGGATCTTCTTGGCTTTGAACAGTCCCTGGAGAAATGACCACCTCGCCCACAATTGTAGCAACGGGTATCGGGGTTGGCACCGAGGCCAGAATTAGGAGCCGACCTCCTAGGTACTCTGGGTGCAGAGACAGGTGCCACTGAAGGAGAGGTGTCTTTGGCAATTTATGTCTCCGTAGGCCTCTGAACAGATGCCACTTTGGACTTGTCCTTATGGGATTTTTTAGACTTCTTGGGGGTGTGGAAGTGTAACTGAACATCTTGTTTTCTTATGTGGCTCATCAGTTCCATGAGCTGGGGGTGTTGCGGCCTGAGGGGCGCCTCGCATCATGAGGGTTAAAGGGTTAAAGGGCAGAGATCCCTTCATGAGCTCTTTGAATCTGTACGGGTCCACCACTGCGGCAGGGATAATTCTTTTGGAGAGTAACCCCTATAAAGACAGTTGTAGGCATCGGGCAAATGTGGACAGTTCTTCTTCTTCCTTCTGATGGAGAGCACGGGACTGAGCCAGGAGTTCATCCTCATCGTCCTCGGCAGTATAGGCTTGAGTGAGGAGTTCAACCAACTCCTGGGCGGTGACTTCTCCTGGTTCATTCGCGGTGCATTCGCACAAGTTGAGTGGCCGGAGGCCGGAGGCATTCAACTAGTCGCTGCCTCTTGACAGCCTCTGAACAGGACCACTTGTCAAGCACTTGGAGGGAATGTTCCTTCCAGTCCTCAAATTCTTCCTCCCCCACGGGTGTGGGTGTTATCCCAGAGAACACTTTGAGCTTGTGGTAATTCTGGGACTGTGAAAACTGCGTTAGGGCCTCCACCAGTTACCTATCCTATGTTGGGAGCGGTTACTTTGTGTACTTACATTGGCCATCTTGACCATTAGGTCTGGGAGTATAATACCCCCTATACTATTTAACAGCCTTTGGGTGCAGATAATTGGGATCTTGGAGAGATCCTTTGATCTCCCCCTTTCGTTGTGTTGTGAGGTAGTGTTACTTCCAGGTCTGAGCTTCCAGTTGACAGGCGGCTGCGGATTTGTTCTAGGTTAGTCCCATGTCCTCTGGGGGAATATGATGGTTGTGGGGTCTCGGTCCGATGAGGCATCTCTAGTATTGTTCCCAGACTGAAAGTTACCCTGGGTAGATGTGGGTGGGAATAGATTAGCAAATGCCCCACGAGCAGAGTGTCGTATTTCCTTGCGGTGTAGGAAGGATGTGGAGTTTCCACTTGATACGGTAACTCTGTCATAGCCTCCAGACTTGAAGTGGCCATGGGTATGGGCAAATCCAGGAAGATCAATGGTCAACCCGCAGGCAGGGCTTCCGGTGAAATGCAGGGCCAATGGGGTATCTTCCTCCTGTATTTCACAACCAGCACTAATTCAGACAATAGTCCAGCGATATGAGGGGGAATCTTGTGGTTTACATTCCGGCACAAGCAAACATGGGGAATTGGCTCAGGATGTTGCAGACTGTTCGCGGGGGTGTGGTGGTGGGGACATACCCCACCGCAACCATGTGGCGGGAAGAACGCTCATTTTGAAGGGCCCACTGTTGGACCTCTTGAGCAGACAGTGTTAACATGATGTGCTAATTTAACTACTGATTCGGGCACCCCGGTCTTAATCTCAGCAGCGCCTCCACATGTAACCCCCTTTCCCCGTCACTAGAGGAACTACCGGTGCTACCATTACCTGTGTGGCTAACAGAAGGCCTGAGCCTCTACCGCTGGGAGCCTGGTGTGGTCTCTTGTTCGCCTCTGTGAAGCGCCTCCACCTGTGAGGGATCCCAGAGCAGCGGGATAAACCCCTCCCAGGAACCAATACCAATTGTAAACACACACACGGGGTATATATAAACTGGTTTACTAAACATAGGATACGGCAATCTGTACCACACAGTATATCACACACAATACAATTAAATAGGGTGAGTGTCCCCAAAGTGCATAGGGTGCGTGGCACCAATATCCCTGGTGTCCTTTCCCCCCAATGTCAGTCCCCAACCAAAGTGTAGGGAGTAGCGCTACCCCTGCAGACCATTGGTGCCCTTAGATGTGATACCTTCCCGGGCACTCCAGTACCTGGATACGCCGAATAACACAGAGGATCCATCTGATCCAACGACTTAGGTCTGTCCACGAAGGTGTCCACCTCTGCGTGGTGTGAACTCCCACTTGGAGGGTCTCACCTTTAAGGGGCTTTTATAGGGGGTGGTCTGGTCCAAGACCACAGGCCGCAAGTCACCGCGCGATGTCTTGCCACATTTGCCTAACACTGGTAAAGTTACCTGGCACCCAAACACTACCTTCCCCTTTTGCCAGAGCGCGCTCCTTCGTGCCAAACTCTACTCTCTCCTCAGAGAGATCCTCCGAGCCCTATTGGCTAACACTGCCCAGGTGGTCATATCCCCCAGAGCACTCTGGGCAGTGTAGTTCCCTTGCGGAGCAAATTGTAAGATGGCCACCGCTCTCTAGTGCTTCTGCGCATGCGCACCTCACTAAGCTGGCCGCCACAACCTCGGGGTTCTCGGCGCATGCGCGTAACGTCTTTGCGAATGCTCAACAATCAAATATGGTGGAGCCCTGACTGAGTATCCACCGCGGAGCTCCGTGGCAACTCCCTGACCACACGCAGCCCCTGCAGCCGTAGCCTCCCCCTTCTCTGCTCCCACATCGGAGGTAAGGGAGGGAAAGGGCAGCCCGGCTACATCTATATACAAGATAGAAGGTGAAGCCTAAGGGAGAGGGAGGGGTGTGGGGGAAGGAAGGGGAATGACACAGGATGGGTAGGGAGAGGGAGAAACCACAAGGGGAAAGAAACATGCTGTGAGATGAGGGGGACAACGTATCAGGGCAGAGGGGCCCTTCTTCAAGCCAGTTCCTACCGACCCACAAGTCCTATGGTACTTCCCTTCAATCCAGCCACACGCTCCTCCTTCAAATGAAATAAAATCAATATGTAACACACCAGCGTATGTATAGTCAGGTAAACACTGCACCATAGAATAGAATTAGTTAAATAATCAATCTACTCTGACCTACATACAAATGTGAATATACCACGTTACACCTAGTCACTATTCTGTAACGTAGCAAAATAACACTAACGTGTGATCAGAAAAAACACATATCATAATTTCTAGTTTACTAGAGAATCAGAACAACTGCCCATGCTCTGAAGTCCACTGGAGAACAAGCAGGGAGCAGAATCCATAGCACAGCACATTGAGGTAAGTCAATAGGTTAAAATACGTGTCCCTGGGTCAGTGCATTCTGACTGGGTGGAGTGACTCAGGGACACATATTGTAATCTATTGATTTACCTCAATAGTGGATTAGGCTTCAACTTCTAGCTTGCATATATATTTTTATCTCCTCGCCCAGACCACAGAGTTATATGTACAGACGAGACCACGACTATTCTAAAGCTTGCCTTAAACTAGCCCATCTACATTCTGGGTATGTGCTGGGTGTAACCTGGCTTGTTTAAGGCAAGTTTAAGGCATTTCTGCATTTACTAATGACCCATAGGATTACACAGCAGGGGTCCCTGGCAAACTGAATGGGACTGCCAGGGACCCCTGCTGTGTAATCCTATGGGTCATTAGTAAATGCAGAAATGCTGGGGCTAGTTTAAGGCATGTATTCAGAATGTACCTGGGTCTTTTTGGCGATTGCCACTGGTTTGTGTTAGAATAGTCGCAGTCTCTGCTGTAGCACATGTCTTTTTTCACTATTGAGTTTTCTTTTTTGGCATACACCCTGAGTATTCATTATTTTTGTGTACTGGGAACCCTTGTGTTCGTCTATATTTTGTTGAGGAGGGTTTATGGTCCCCCCACTGTTCCCTTGCACCTAATTCCTCATGTTTTTTTAGTCGTTCTCTAGTGGAGATCTGCCTATACCTCATACTTTTTTTTGCTCAATATCATTATGTTTAGTAAATCTACACAATCATGGAATATCTTCCTGGCTACACCCTCTGGTATTTTCAGTCACCTAATGAATCCCTTTAAAGTTATATTAAAAGGTATTGTGTTTTTTCAACTGTCAGAAAAGAGTTCCAACTTCCGAATTTTATTAAACAAGGCCCTGACCTCAGATAACCTTACTCTTGGATAAACACAGAAAGTCACCCACCATACAACATTTTCTTGTATTTTTAAAATACAACTTGGAACTCAAATTAACCCCTGGTGTTTCAGATAAAAAAAAAAATTGAATACTTTCTGGCCTTATCGTGACATACCTCATCTCCTAGAATAAAATAGTTTTATCTATCTTGTGTATTTCACATGATCTTCCCACCATGCTACATTAACTGCTCTACTGTAGCAAAACCTGGGTGAACTATAAAGATATTTTCCTTCGTACTGAATCCCTTCAGGATTACATGGAGCCATTATGATAACACCACTCTCCACTAACTATACATGTGAAGTTTGAATTTTTTACGTAGCAAAACATTTCCCAATTGTTTAACAAAATGTAGTGATTTTGCAAAATGTTGCCTTTTGTTAATGTCGTGAAAATGCTTTGCATTAAAAAAAAAGAAAGTTATACATTTTGGTCATGTGACTATTCTCATTTTTTGGGGGATGAACTTTGTTTCTCCCTCGCCCCCCCCCCTCAAATCCCCCCTTTTACCAAATTGTTTTCACAGGAATATACCAAATGTAACTGCAAACTCTAACTTGTGCAAACGTTTCATACATATCTATTGCTAGCCCTTTACAGGGCAGTATCCTCTCTCCTGGTCATCCACCATTGTCTTGAAATACAAATACAGCAAAACCTCAGCTTGGTTTATGTGTACATTTAACCTTTTAATATTGCAAAATATTATCAAAACATCCTGACACGGTATTTTACAAGAAAAGTTCTGGATATGACTCCTTCTTTCATTCTTCTTTCATTAAAACGGACAATAAATGGTACCCAATTTTGTAATCACAATTTTTTTGCTAGTGTAGGCCTTTACCCTTATACCCTTACTGTTTTATGCCACAGTGATTATTCCTTTCCTATGCTATTGTGTTGATTCAGGGAGATATCATCAACTCCATGTTTTCTTGTACTGCAGGAGTGTATACAATGACTGATAATTGATTAGGAAGTAAAGGTGTGGCTCTCTGTTGCTTCAATGAAAATTATATCATTTCTAAGAAGAAGTAAAGTAGACACTCATATATACATTTGTTGGTTTATGTAACAGACATGCTTATTTTTTTCCTGGGATCTTGGGATATCACTTTTAGTTTTAGAAAGGAAAAAAGATGATGTCGGCGCCAATTAAAATAGTATAATTAATTCAAACCATATGGTGGATAGTCCAAATCAAAGTCCTTTGGTGATTGATGATGGAAGATGAGCAAAATGCAGATTCCAAACAAAGCTGAAAAAAATGCGTTTTTGAGTACAACTCAGCCCGTTCAGACGCAGGAACCCAAGGGAGGAGGACTTCGGTGTGATGTCCGCGGTGTGTCTTGCCATAATAGCCCCTCTAGGTCCTGGCAGGGACCGAAAGCCACGAGGGACGCCGCTCTTCATTAATCGTCCCATTAGGGGTTCATGTTTTTTAGCGCTGTTTTGCACCGTCTTTTCTACTTTTAGTTTTAGGTAAGGGTGGGCACTTTTAATGGTGTTTAGATTTTGGTTCTAAAAAGGTTTTGTTTTCATTTGTCAGAACTTGATTTTTTTTTAGTTTGGATTTGTAAAAAAATATGGAACATTTCAAAATAAGAAGGAACATTTTCCTAAAACTTGGGCAAACTTTTTGGAGATTCAGATTTTTGGCATTTTGTGAGTTGTTCCATTCTCGAATCCAAAAGTTTGCCCTATTTGTTTAAAACAACAACAGGGGGAAAAAAAACCTATCCGAGCGTAAGCGATTCTTACGTTTTGGCTTTTATTTCACTCAAATTCAAAAATGTGTTCCGATGTTGAACTAGGACGTCGTAACAAACTTCAAAGTTTGGATTTTGAACTTGCGAACATGCCTATCCTTAGTCTTAAGTGATCTACTTCATAAGATAAATACATTATTCAGTTAACTAGGTATGTAAATACAAAATATTCCATATAAATGGAATAAAACACCATAAAATGCGAGAACATTCAGTTATTTTCTTCTAGTGTGAAAAGCACTTTAGACTGAAAACTTGTGATTTAACAAATCAGTTCCATTATAAAACCCTACATCTACATTTGAAAAATCAATTTACCATTATCCTTCATCACCCACATATATTTGAAGTAAATGACATCAAATTGTATTTGAAATACCAAACTGGCAGTAATGGAAGTTTTTTTTTGCTCCAGGCCCCATTTTAAAATAGTATAAGCATAAAAATGTTATCTGCATCATTAAGTTTATTTGAAACTAGTGAGAATAAAAATCACCATGTACATTCTAATGAGATGTGTTTTTCATTCCAGTTTAATAACCCAAGACTATATTCATCTTCTAGTAAAATAAATCTACTAAAAGCATTGTTTCTGATGTTAAAATATTGAGGTTTTCCGAAGATAGAGTTTTCGGGGAAGCTGAGCGTGGAGTATTCTTTAATAAGCCAATGTAGAGTATTATCATAAATAATTCATCTGCTCAGTAGAAGAGAGCCTTCCCTCATTAATAATTCTTATTTTTAGTTGGCAATGGCATCCGTGAGCTGTGCTGCATCCTCATTTTTCAGATGCATGTCAATATCCCCATAATTTCAGCTAGTCATGCTAAAAATGTTTAGGGGCATATTGAAAAAAAATATATATATTTTTTTATTTTGCACAGACCCGTGGAATGAATTCATAGCTTCTATACTCTTACAGATCTCTATCAGTAACAGGCAAAGAAAACAGAGCATCAAAGGGCGCGGAACAGGATTCACTGTCAGCTCCTTTGATCGTACATTTCCCCAAGGATTCTGTTAAGATATTTCTCTGATTAATTTAAACCAGGGGATATATTAAAGCATTGATGATTCTTTTTAAGTTCACTTTGCAACTGATCTAAGTTGAAACTGACCCCCGAAGCTTCAGAAAAAAAAGCATGTTTGTGCTGTAACTACCTATTAACGATGCACAGGGATATAAAGCTTAAAATCCTTTCTCTAGCACAGGAGGGGTTAGCACAGGGATGTGCAACTCCTGTCCTCAAGGGCCACCAACAGGTCAGATTTTAAGGATATCCCTGCTTCAGCACAGGTGGCTTAATCAGCCTTTGACTGAGCCACCTGTGCTGAAGCAAGCATATCCTTAAAACCTGACCTGGTGGTGGCCCTTGAGGGCTGGAGTAGCCCACCCCAGGGTTAAACATTATGTTTTTATAGTAGCAAATATGATTCATTGCAACTAATCCTATTGTATTCATCTTAAAGCAGCAATCCCCCCCCAAATTATTTAAACCTTACTTGAACAAGGGGTCCCTCAGAGCAGATCTGTGGTCCCCTGACCTTCAGGGATCTCCCACCCCCAAGGTTCCCAGTAAAAGGAGATTTACATTTGTATTTGTACGTTCCTAAAAAAACATAACTACAAACATGGCCCCCGGGGTGACTAATAGAAAGCCATGATATCTAATCCTGATGATGTTGCTGCTTTCTGTCGAAGCTTTTCATATGGTGCTAGCCCTGACCCTGCAGCTATTTTGTGTCTCGTTGAGAAAACCATTTGACCAGTGTTGGCAACGTGGAAATCTGGGGGATCCTGGACATAAGGAGGTCCTGGAGAAGGTCCAGGGGACTCAGTAGGTCAGGTAAGAAGAATAAAATATATAAATTCAGTATGGATTGCTGCTTGAATAATCAACTATCATCAACTATCACCATGGCCTTATACAAGTGGTATTCTGTATATGCTAAACCACATGGTCGAGTTCATGCATGAGTACAAGAATTTTGTGTGAAAATCCAAGGTTTCCCATTTGCTAGTTGAGTCTACAGTATATATCTGGGTTAGTTGTTTAACTCTTCAGATCTTGGTACTGGATGCTACTACGCATCATATTCCCAGAACCTGTTGAAATAAAAAATAGTTATACTTTAATATAACTAACAGTATAGACTGCTAAATCAATTACTCAGTTGTGCTAGTATAGTCTATGAATAGCCATTGGGTGGCTAACTTCTTATAAGGGAAACTTCTGTCTGGACCACATTAGTCATTTGCTGATTCGTGGTCAATAACACACACACTTCAAGTGTCCAGCCAGAGGTAAGGAGTAGTTGGGATTCCTTGTAACTTTGCAATTTAAGTGTAATATTATTAAGATAACCACACAGATATACGTCGCTACACCAGACCAACAAACATAAAAGCATAAACACACAACCTGGTGCAAGGGGGAAAGGAAGAACCACAAGAGAACACACAAATAATCAAAAGATTATAGCAGCCCCCTATAGTTGCACTCAAGGAAGATGACACAATAGGTGATGTCACTAGAAATATGAGGCAATGTATAGCCAAATCCTGGTATAGGATACCCAAACAAAAAGGGTCACACTACTATATGAAAAATAACAAAATTTTAATAGTCTATGATAAAAACCGACGAAACACTATAAATGCATAGAAGTGCATACATAAAATCCCCAAGTGTGTTGGGTAACGGTACTGGATGAACAGTATATGTTCCAAATAGCTGTCTTGTAGTAAACTCTATGTTTAAGGCTGCATACTGGATGCTGCAGGTGAGTACAGAAACAGTGTGTAATATGATGTTCACTTACACCTTAAATGGCCTCTGTGGGTAACCACTAGTAGTAATAATGAGCTGAATGATTAGGATCATAAACCCAGTTCGGTAAAGTCACAGAAAGGGGGTGATTCTAATTAGGATAACCCATCTGTATGACATATGGCTACGTATAGAATCAACTCAATAGGGTCACAATAGACACATGGTCACAGCAGAGCCCACGGCTCAAACCACAGAAATCAGAGTGAGTGGAGTCCCTGCTGCAAGGTTCAACAGTCACACAGACGGAAGCGCTGAAGGGAGCCAGCAGTATATAGGTATGCGAATGCAACCAACAGAGTCTATGTAAATAACCTCTGTGCGTAGGGATACCCGCCTGTAACTGGTGTAAATCAGGTGAGACCCGCTATTGGGAACTAATGATGAATCCCTGAGGAGTAATCATTCAGAGTGGGTCCCAAAGGTGCATGATACAACCTGTTCACGTTGAATCTCCTGCAGCCTGCTGCCTAGAAGCTCCGTGTACCGTAGGGAGCTGCCGTTACTCCAAACCACACACTGCGCATGCGTCAGCGTAATGACGTCATGATGTTGCCCCGACGTACGTTTCACGCGTACTCACGCGCTTACCTACTCCTCCCCCTTGAGAAAGCGCGTGAGTACGCGTGAAACGTACGTCGGGGCAACGTCATGACAACGTCTTTTGATTATTTGTGTGTTCTCTTGTAATATTATTAAGACCAATTTTAATTATAAAATAATTGGGTTAAAATATCTTATGTTCTAATTTGAAATCAATCCAACATTGTTTGCCCAATGATTACAAATGATCCCCCTCTATTTGTTTCTTTATTTTAGTATTGATTTTTCTTTTTCTGAAATTGAAGCATGGACTTGTCCTGTGCTGAACTGCATTATTTAAAACTATGGAAGTCCTCCAGTTTCTGAGATACTTACCAGCTTAGTTGCTGGTGTTTCAGCTCTAATCTGTGAGACCAAAATCCAGTGGACCAATCGGAAGTCTCAAGGTCATCAGGGCTATGCACCCCCGGGTGTCTGGGGGCCTCAGGGTGGTCCCCGCTAGGCTCCGTGGACCTCCAGGTGGTACCCATGGGGTCCACAGGTGGTCCCTACGGGTCTGGAGGTCCCCGGGGTTATCCCCACGGGTATCTGGGGGCCCTCAGGTGGTTCCCACATGAGTCTGGGGGCCCTTGGGTGGTCTCTGTGGGTCCATGGGGCCCCCGCAGCTGTGGGCTCTCGGTTCATCCCTGCAGGTGTCCCCCGTGGGTACTCCGGTGGTCCCCACGGGTGTCTCGGGGTCCCCGGGTTGTCCCCACGGGTATCTGGGGGCCCTCAGTTTGTTCCCACATGGCTCTGGGGGCCCTTGGGTGGTCTCTGCGGGTCCATGGGGCCCCCGCAGCTGTGGGCCCCTGGTTCCTCCCTGCAGGTGTCCCCCGTGGGTACTCCGGTGGTACCTGTGGGCGTCTGGTGGTCCTCGGGTGGTACTCATGGGCGTCCGGGGGTCCTCGCGTGGTCCCCCGATATAGTTCCCATGATCTGATTGGCTCAAATACCATGTGACGCTGGCCATCTTGCTTTTGAGGACATCATGATAAAGGGAAAAGATGCACAGCCATTCTGATTGGCTGACTTAATTTCCTTTACATGACGTCACCAAAAAAAGAAAAAAAAAAGAAAGGCACATGGTTTTCACTGGCCAATCAGAGCCGTGGGAACCATTTGCCGAAAAGGTGACGTCATAGGCCTATAAAAGCCTATGCAGCCTCATTTTACCCCAAAAAAACGAGGAGGAAAGACCTCCTCTACCAATAGGAGGACAAGGGCGTGCCTGCCGAAGATACAGATGAAGAAGAAGATACAGATGAAGACCCCAGAAGACTCAAGAGAGTGACGAAATTGGATTACAAAATACAGAAGAAGAAAAAGAAAGAAGAAAAAGACTTGGATTTTTTTTTACCTGTGGCGTCTCCTGTTCATGGATTGGTTCGATAGCTCGCGGTGTCCCTGGGATTCGGAGGGTGAAAATATCTAAAGGTAAGTTAAAAAATGGAATGTATGGTATTTATCTTTTACAGGTTTTTTATTTTTATTGTGATTGAATTTTTTTGGAATGCCCATTCATTGCCACTATATATATATATGCATGTCTCTATGGATATACATACATACATGGGACAATCAATGGTTTCTTTTGCAAATGCTTGTTTTTATGTATTTTAAATGTATTTTGCTTGTTTGTTTAGAAATGTTTGGGCAATTAAAATTTTATTTTTTTAGTAAGATGTTATTTTTAGTGGTGTTTTAAATAGTTTATTTCAGAAGGGGGGGTGCTTGCTTTTTAATAGTGTCTTCTTTTTGGTAGTTAGATTTTGTGGGATGGTGTTTACTTTGAGCTTTCATTTATTTCATAATGGTTTTGTTCTGGTGTTTTAATTGCGAATTGTGGAATTTATTTTGGATTGGATTAATTGTTTGTTAGTAATTTAGTTCTGTTTACTTCTTAATTTGTTTTTATTTTGTGATTGTTTAGATGGCATTGGATCTTGTTTTGTGATTGTTTATTTTGCTTTGACCATTGACTGGCATAGTGTTAAATTATGGCCATATTATATGGGTATCATGTACCCACTGTGCCATTCAATTGTTTTATTGGCATTTGTTATCTATTTAATTGGCTATGTGGTGTGTTTTATTTTGCTATGTGTGGTGTTTTTGATATGTGCTGTGTTTGATTTTGCTGTGTAATGTTTTTTTATGTGGCTATGTTATGTTTTTTATTTGGCTATGTAATGTGTTTTATTTGGGCCTGTTTTTTTAATCCTTCCCCATTTCTTGGTATATTGGTCAATCATGCCCATATTATATGAGCATGATGTACCCACTGTACCAATGAATGGGTGACGGGTGGGGGAAGTTGACTGGGGAGGGTGGTTAGGCCTCCTGGGTGGGTAGGTGGGCAGGGTGGGTTAACCCCTTAATTACGTTTGTGGTTATTAACCGCTAAGGTGATTAAGGGGCTAGGGGACATTAGATTGTATTTATTATGTATTCTTTCTGACATCGCAGAACATGGCCCTGCAGTATGCTGATGAGGACGCCCTTCATATTGCCAGGGGTAAGTAGAATGGTTTTATTTACTTTATTTATGCTGGCTAATGATGTGTTTAATAATGCTTAGAACCTGGGGGAGGGGGAGAGAAGTGGGAGAGCTCTTGCTACAGTCTATAAAGATGTGTGGTGCCAGGAGTAAAAGGGTTAATGAACAGACAGATTATTTGCCCATTATTAAACACAGACAGATACTTGTCTACGCAAGTACAAAAAGACCCCCTTAGTAACAGCACTCACTGAAGTAATGTACAGTATATGCATTATAACGTAACCTTTAATGGTTGGTATAATTAATATAAAGTTAGACAAAAAATCTTGAATGAACAACACTTAAGATTTTAATATTGTCAGTAAGTAGGGAAAAGGTGTTAGAAGCTCCAGGCCATTATCCCTTTATTGTTATACCACCACTAAAATTAGTGTCTGGATTTAGAGTTTTAATACATATACTGTACATTACTTCAGTGAGTGCTGTTACTAAAGGGGTCTTTTTGTACTTGCTTAGGCAAGTATCTGTTTGTGTTTAATATTGGGCAAATAATCTATTATCCATATCTGGATAATAGTTATTTTGCCCATTACTCTACTGTAGATGTTTGGTGGGGGGGGCGGGGGGGGGAAGGAGGGGGGTGTATTAATTTAAATGTAAGCCATGTTTTTATTTTTTTACATACAGGATTGGGACCTCAGACCTGCGGGGACCCACGGGAACCACCCAAGGACACCCGGACCACCGTGGAAACCACCCGAGGGCCCCCAGACACCCGTGGGGATGACCCATGGACACCCAGACACCTGCAGGGACCACCCGTGGACCCCATTGGGGCCCACGGACACCTGTGGGTTCCACCTGGAGACCCACGGAGCCTAACTGGGACCACCGGAGGCCCCAGACACCCATGGGTACTCCCGGGGTGCACTTTGTGACCTGTGGACACCAACTTTTTGTGGCGGGACGATTTGGAGAGAAATTCACAATTCTAAAGTGGCGATCAGCTGTGATAAGCTGCTAGAATACAGCGAGTTTGAAAAGCTGGCGATGAGCGGCGGAAAAAAACCTTGCCAATTTTTGCTCTTATCGCCTGCTTTTCGGGGCTTACTGAATTGCAGTAGGCTGTTTTGGCGAGAACCTGGCAATAAGTGGCTTATCACTGCTTACTGCATGAGGCCCCAAGTGTCTAAAAACTGATCCAAGCCCTTTAAGTAAGTCAGACAGCATTCAGTGGGTTAATGTAAGGTTGATGAACATCAGCACTTTCAAAATATTCAGTTAGCCTTTATATGAAAAACAATCTCCTTTGTTCTTACATTAATTATATGAACACAATTAAGAAAGTGACTCACCAGCAACATTTGTTTACACTTGTGATTCCCTTTCTTATTTGCCTTCCCACTTGTAAATTTATTTTTTTAGCACGTTCCAAAACATAATTATTAATGTTCAAACTTAGAGCTCACTATTAAAAAATCTGACAATATTGTCTGTGAATTTGCATTTATTGCCAGCAGACAGCAGAATATTCTTGGTGATGCAATAATCTTAATTATTTTTTGCGTTTTCAACCAGTGTACAAATCTTATCCAAAAGCCAAAATGGATAAAAAAAATTGTGATTTGCTTGTTTGTGCATACATTTTCTAAGCTTAACAGAAGTACTGTAGGTAGAAACCTAGCAAATCCAACATCTGATCATCTCATATAAATTTAACTGGACCATCTGTGTGTGTTTGTATATATAAATATATAGCTACAGATGTAGAAGACAGTTATAGCCTGGGTCCCCTGGTCCCCCCCATTCCTCCCCCCAGTTCCCCGCTACAGCGGGGGAACTTGCAGAGTGTAAGGAATCGGGGAACATGTCCTTTGCGATGTGTTCCCTCCTTACCTGTCTTATCTCAGACCTCAGCTCTGGCACCAGCGCGTGCGCGCACCCCCGCTCTGCTTACAGAGCGCGTGCGCACGCACAGCTCTTATAGAGTGCCACGGAGGCGCGCACGCGTGACGACGTGCACCGTTCCCCAGCTGCGTGGCAAGTACTTGTTTAGCCCACTTGTCTCCTGCAGCCAATCCTTGCATCCACAGAGGCCGCGCCTCCGCTCCACCTCCTTTGCTAATGGTTCCTGTGTGCTACTTAAACCCTGCAGTTTCTCTCATACCTTGCTGAGCATAACTCCTTGTAGCCTTGAGCTCCTACGTCCGCTGTGCCTTGCTCCTTGTCCTGTGTTTTCTTGCAGTTAGCTCTTCGTGTACCGACCCGGCTTGTCTTTGGAATCACTCTGGCTTTTGACCCCGGCTTACCCTTGACTCTGCTGATCTCTCCAACCCAGAACACGGCTATACGGATGTAGCCCTTTTTCTGACGCTTCCAAAGAGACTACTGGTCACTGTACACAACCTGTGGCTCCAGGAGATCTGAGCCTCCGCTAGCTGGGAGCCTGGGGTAACACTTATAGCGCAGCGCCTCCACTTACCCAGGATCCCCGTGATGTGAGATTCCCCTGGGCAAGAAATACAACAACACACATATGAATGCAACCAGTTTTACTGTAACGCAACAGTACCTTATCACTTTATAATGCAACGTAGCAATAACACATAACCTAACACATCCTTAGCAGCAATGCCTAACACCCTAATAACTGGTACCGTCCTTATAACGGTAGTGGCTCAGCCACGCTCCTATTGAGTACCGTCTCTGTCTCGCTACCACGTGCTCCACACCGTGTCCATGTACGGTAATGTATTGGTATAGGCTCAGTTCTTTAGCCACTCGCTTAGTGTCCCTAAAGAGTTATGCCTATGGCGGGATCAGCGCCTGTTGACCTGTGTTGGTGCACTTGATGTAATAATACCTTCCGGTCACGGCGGTGACTGGCAACAACTTCGCAAAGGGTCAGACGAATCAGCGGCCTGCCTCCTGGGTCTCAATGTCCAGCCGTCTGGTCCCAAATGACTCGCCACAACCGCAACTCTGTGCTTTGTCCCTAACTGGTACTCAGTAAGGGTGATGCTCGCTACCACTATAGGGCGTCCCTGCAGCACTGCAACCTACGGTGACTTCAGGGAATACTCCTAGGGGCCTGTGGGGAATAACTGTCCTATGCAGGCGGGTCACTGATCCCCTGCACCCGCACAAACTCTCCCTTCTCCTTCCGGATCCCCTCTCACTAGCTTCTCTGCTTAACCTGCAGCAACCCACTGCACTCACACTGTACCTGCAGCAAACGCACTGCACTCACACTTGTGTCCTCTTGTCAGCGCACACAGCACTGACAGCTGTGTCACTGACAAGAATCCACACCACCCACACACCTAAGGGCAGGGTCACTACCTTAGGGGCCGTCCCTCAGAAACTATCCACTACCCTATTGGGGATTGGGTCCTGCCTGGGACCTGGGGATCACCTTATCTGGTGTAGGAGCCACTTGCTCCCTACACCCTGCCTCCGCCTTCCTGCTCCCAGCTCCAACTGCCATTGCCCTCAGCCCGCGAAATGTATCAATCCCTGCTCTAGGGAATCCTGGCCTCTCATTGGCCACTTGGGGACACCTGGGGTCTTCGGCCCTAAGCCTCATGGGAGTTGTAGTCCCGTGGAGGCTGCTTTAACCTTGGGGCCGCGTGCACGATTCTCCCGCGCATGCGCGAGTCCCTGATGGCCGCCGCAACCCCCGCACCTTACTGCGCATGCGCAACCACTGCGCATGTGCGCGCAAACTGTAATGGCGGCCCCCGCTAGCCAGGTGCGCCGCAGAGCCTCGGAGCGCTCCCTGCTCTGGCCCCCACCTTCTCGTCATGCCGGCGGGTCCGTCGCTGCCTCCGCCGGCACCCGTGACCGCTTGGCATGCAAGGAGGGGGGTCTCTGTGTCCAAAAAGAGACCAGGGCTATATTCTCCCCCTCGTAAAATCCCAATGACCTCGCTTGGGTATCAAACATGGCAGAGAATTATATAATGAAAATGCATTGTCAGGATTATACAATAACTCACATGCACTTGTTCACCGGTACTCAACATAATCACGTGGATACCCGAGGCCAGCTGAGTCTCATAGTGGGGTACCCCTAACTGATTGGGTGAGGGTATCTCCCTCTGATGCCTGTGAGTCTTTTGGAGCTCAAGATCGGGTGTTACAGTCTCTACCGCCAAACCATCGCCTCCCCCTCGTAGACAAAATAGTAAGGGGTTTTTGGTATTGACCCTTGCCTGATCATCCGCTCTCGTCTCGCGGGAGACAGGGAGGTTCAGTCTCTTGCCTCGGTCCACCACATGGCGAATGAAGCGCTCCATCGTGCACATGAAAGAGGCAACCACTACCAGAGCGGTCACAGCACAGTCTTGGTTCGCTCAAGCAATCCCTTTAGCGGGGACGTCTTCTGGGGACAGCACAATGTCTACGTGCAGGCCCATGTCTCAAGAAGAAAAAGCTTGGAGGTTCCTCGTGTAGGAGTCAGCGTCGCTCATGGCTGCTATACTGGATACCTTGATGAGGTCAACTCCGCTCCATGGTCGGCAGAGATCTTCTAGGGGAGACACTTCCAGCAGGATGTGATGACGAGGTGAGCCCATCGCCCGGGTGACCATACCTTTGGAGCCACCAGGCTCCACGATCACCGGGGAGCTCACACCCAACACCCCTGGGGCAGTCAACTCACCCCTGTCATCGTTGGCAGGTACTGATCCCAAGCTTGAGACCGAAGGTACCATCGTGGAAGACCGGACTGGCCACAGTAGGGCACCCGGGCCCACAGCAGAGCAAGCGGCAGCATCTGGATACACCTCATCTAGGGCACACGGACCCACAGCAGGCTCTGTATCCGCCAAGATATTCGGCTCAGTGACTTTGCAGGAGTGGTCCGCCGGCAGGCGCATCACCACGAGTGGTTGGTCGCTGGAATCACCAAAAGCGGATGGGGGTATAGACACCTTACCCTGTGATTCCGGAATCTGCGGTTCTGTGATCTGTGGTTCATGCTCGGGAACCGGGTCTGGAACCGACATCTGGGGTTCCGACATTTGTGACTCTGCCTTCGGCGGCTCCGGCTCGGGACCTGAGTCTAGAATATCCATTTGGGCACACGGGCCCTCCACAACCTCCATAGCTGAGGTAGGTGGACTAACAGCGGCGTTCACCGCCGGGGTAGAGACATCAGGCACCTCTTGCTCCACGGGTTCCACAGGCTGGGGTATAATGGACTTCAAGAAACATGCACCGCAGCAGTCACATTCAGGCTCCCACGCCAGTGCGCCTCTAGAACAGTCACAGGCGGTACTAAAACACTGTATACACGTTTCTCCGTCCACCTCGGTCGTCTTGAAGCCTAGCGGGAACTAGAACATGTTGACTCCCTTGTCACGGGCTTCCTGAATGCAGGGGCAAATTAGCGCGAGGACATCTATTCCTGAAAATTGCCAGGGCACATACACGTTAGGGTGTAACCCCTGGCAGTCTATTTCATTCTCGGAGGAAAAATAATCAATTTCTGCAACAGTGTCCTCCTCCTCCTCCTCTTCCTCTGGCGGTTCTGTAGGCTGCGGCAGTCTGAGTTTCAGGAACTGCACCTCACAGTCGGGATACTTGGGCCCCCGGGTCAATTCACCGACGAGGCAATCACAACCAATCAGGCAGCAGTGCAGGCATCCTTCCCCATCTACCTCTGTCGTCGTGAGCACTACTGGTAACGTAGCTAAGCCCGCTGCCCAGCCACCAGACACATTATAGTCTTTTAACACACATGGGCATACTACCAATGGCGAGCCTAAATGTGGGGCCCATATGACTCTATACAGCCAAGGGTGTGTTTCTCTGCATCCCTTGCTTTCCTTAGGGGGAACAGAAATTGCTGATTGCTGCTCAAGGCACTCCCTCCCCCTGGAGGAGGGGCAGCACAGTCTTTCAAGGAGTGTTTCTGGCACTGCACTCATACTGTGAGGGCGGAGCTCTGGACAGATGCTTGCAACATTCTTCTGTTCAGGCTGGCAGTCAGCCACACATGTGCCATTTTGATTTGACGGGAGCCGCCATTTTAGGTGGGACTCACTGTTAATTTCACTAGGGCTCTTGGCGCATGTAGAAACTGCCAAGTCAGGGTAAATAAAGGGGCACCCATCGGTCGGACCCTCGGGCAGATTTAAGAATTGGGGGCCATCTTCCTCGCTTATGGCCTGGCCTACATACATCAGTACAGCACTCCATTGCAAGGTGACATCATACCTTCGCCCTCTGACCCACGTACAAGCTAGCCCAGGGAGTTTCCGACCCTGCGCCTGGACATCTAGCAAAGACACGCCAGCCGGGACTGCCCCCACGGCAACCACGCGGTTAGGAGTCGTGTTAACCTTCAAGGCCCATGAGTTGACCTCCTGCCTTGAGGGCACCCACATGGTGAAACAAAAATAGCACAATTGAGAAAAAAAATAACAGAGCACCCCAGGTCTGAGATCTCAGCAGCGCCTCCAAATGTAGCCCTTTTTCTGACGCTGCCAAAGTGACTACTGGTCACTGTACACAACCTGTGGCTCCAGGAGATCTGAGCCTCCGCTAGCTGGGAGCCTGGGGTAACACTTATAGCGCAGCGCCTCCACTTACCCAGGATCCCCGTGATGTGAGTTTCCCTGGGCAAGAAATACAACAACACACATATGAATGCAACCAGTTTTACTGTAACGCAACAGTACCTTATCACTTTATAATGCAACGTAGCAATAACACATAACCTAACACATCCTTAGCAGCAATGCCTAACACCCTAATAACTGGTACCGTCCTTATAACGGTAGTGGCTCAGCCACGCTCCTATTGAGTACCGTCTCTGTCTCGCTACCGCGTGCTCCACACCGTGTCCATGTACGGTAATGTATTGGTATAGGCTCAGTTCTTTAGCCACTCGCTTAGTGTCCCTAAAGAGTTACGCCTAAGGCGGGATCAGCGCCTGTTGACCTGTGTTGGTGCACTTGATGTAATAATACCTTCCGGTCACGGCGGTGACCGGCAACAACTTCGCAAAGGGTCAGACGAATCAGCGGCCTGCCTCCTGGGTCTCAATGTCCAGCCGTCTGGTCCCAAATGACTCGCCACAACCGCAACTCTGTGCTTTGTCCCTAACTGGTACTCAGTAAGGGTGATGCTCGCTATCACTATAGGGCGTCCCTGCAGCACTGCAACCTACGGTGACTTCAGAGAATACTCCTAGGGGCCTGCGGGGAATAACTGTCCTATGCAGGCAGGTCACTGACCCCCTGCACCCGCACTACCTCTCCCTTCTCCTTCCGGATCCCCTCTCACTAGCTTCTCTGCTTAACCTGCAGCAACCCACTGCACTCACACTGTACCTGCAGCAACCGCACTGCACTCACACTTGTGTCCTCTTGTCAGCGCACACAGCACTGACAGCTGTGTCACTGACAAGAATCCACACCACCCACACACCTAAGGGCAGGGTCCCTACCTTAGGGGCCGTCCCTCAGAAACTACCCACTACCCTATTGTATTGTATATGTATATTGGGTCCTGCCTGGGACCTGGGGATCACCTTATCTGGTGTAGGAGCCACTTGCTCCCTACACCCTGCCTCCGCCTTCCTGCTCCCAGCTCCAACTGCCATTGCCCTCAGCCCGCGAAATGTATCAATCCCTGCTCTAGGGAATCCTGGCCTCTCATTGGCCACTTGGGGACACCTGGGGTCTTCGGCCCTAAGCCTCATGGGAGTTGTAGTCCCGTGGAGGCTGCTTTTACCTTGGGGCCGCGTGCGCGATTCTCCTGTGCATGCGCGAGTCCCTGATGGCTGCCGTAACCCCCGCACCTTACTGCGCATGCGCAACCACTGCGCATGCGCGTAAACTGTAATGCCGGCCCCCGCTAGCCAGGTGCGCCGCAGAGCCTCGGAGGCTCCCTGCTCCGTGCACCCACCTTCTTGTCGTGTCGGCGGGTCCGTCGCTGCCTCCGGCGGCACCCGCGACCGCTTGGCATGCATGGAGGGGGTTTCTGGGACCAAAAAAAGACCGGGGCTACAAAGACATCTACTATTCTGACCTCTCCAACCCCAGACCACGGCTATACAGACTTCAACGATTCTGATCTCTCCAACCCCAGACCACGGCTAACGGACTTTGACTATTCTGAATTCTATACTCCAAGACCTCGGCAAGTATTGACTAACCCACTCTCTCCAACCCAGACCCGGCTACGTTTGACAATCCGCCTGCCTGTCACGCTTCCGCTGCTGTGGGTGCATGGTTTGCTACTTCCCCACCTCAGTACCGGGGTCCTGTCTTGCTCGTGGGCAGCGCAAGCGTTACACAGAGTGTGCGGTAGCAAGCAGAGGCAACCCAGTCACCGGGGGCTGTAAGCAGCTCCCCTTGCAGAGTGACACCATCTTGTATATAATCGCGCATGCGCAGTGCAGTTGCGCATACGCAGTGGCACCCAAGGAAGCGGCGGCCATTACCTGGAAGCTCCGTGGTGGACTACAAGCCCCATCAGGCATAGGGTCAGCTAGCCATGTGTTTTATACACCCAATAGGGCTGCAGCTTTCCCCCTGCAGAAAAATAGGTACTTTGCGCATGCTAGGAGCATGCTAGTTGGAGCTGGGACGAGGAAGGGGTAAGGTGTGTAGGTGCAGGGCGTCTGTGACCCCTGCACTAGGCCAGAGACACCCTTAGGCCCCGACTCCCCGTGTTAGCTTGTGGCTGCTGCATGGACCCCCATAGATAGGGACCTTGCCCGGTAGCACAAGCGTGAAGGTAAATGCCAGGACACAGCTGCAACCTGGCCCTTGGTGGTCCAGGACCGGATAACCCCCAACAAGAGAGAGAGACTTTCTTCAAGGTGGAACCATCCACACGAGATACCACCCCACGTAGAGGCGGAGGCTGTGCCGACATCGCTGGATCAGTGGATCTGCATCATCTTCCGACCATATTTGGTGTAGGAGCACCTGGGCAGTTACTCCAAGTGCACCAACTGTAACACCTTCAGTTCTTGTGGGCAGCGCTGTCACACACATTTGGGTGGGCTAGTTCCTGTGGACACCGGGGAGGTTAGGTGCCCAGGAGCACCTCAGTACTGTGGGGAGATATCCATCAGGTGGGACATTGTTTGGAGGACACTGTGGGGTTACGGCCCTGCGAGGCCTAGTTTGTGGGAACATGGTAGCATTGTTCATTATCTTATGCTTACAGTAAACTCTTATTCTCATCAGTGTGTGTATTTCTGTATTGGGTCCTGTCACTGGGTTATCCAACATAGTAGGCTTCCATGCAGGTGGTGGCGCTGTCACCAGACGGATCAGACACACCCCAGGCTCCAAGCAGCGGAGTCTCGGCCCTCATGTGAGCAACAGATAATGCACCACCCACACGGTAGCCATCATAACTCCCAGGGGGTGGGGGGAAGTGCGCTACACATTATTGTACCAATTGTCACATAATAAAAAAAAAATTGCGTGATTAGTTTGCAAAAAGAAACTATTTTGTGTGTTACTGCTCTATTTGTTTGCATTGCAAATCACACGAACAGAAATGGCAGATTACGTAATAATTCGTCAATTTGCGCCAGCGGAAATGCACTATTATGTGATAACGGGTGCAACATCCGCTACAACTGTATATATATTATGAGAGTGAACACTTTCACTATTGGTTTAGTTCTAACCATTTTTTCATGTTTTTGTTTTAAAAGAGGTTTTGGTTCAAAATCAAATTTGTGGTTTTTGTTTGTTTCATTTTTAATTATGGAAACAAATCAAAATAGGCAAAAAATGTGAATAACAATTCTAAAATAATGAATGCCATAAAGCATGAACAAATGCTTAAAATACTGTAAGTTGAAAATAATAAACACAATTTAGAAACTAAATGTAGCATGAAAAATGGTGCTACTTCCTTTCCTATTGTCTGATTTTGCTGCGCTTATTGTATTATTATTATTCCCTGTAGACGGACGTTCACAGAGGTACACAATTGGAGACTTTTGTAAGGTGAAATTATAACAAGGCTTTATTGTGCCTTTTCCTTTTCATCAGGAAACCATCCAAACAGGGGGGGGGGGGAAACAAAGCTCCTATTCACCTGGGAGTATTCCTATTGAAACACCATGCAATTACACAACTCCCTTAGTTAAGCATGTCTCCCAGCCCCAAAACATATAGCATGAAATAAGCAGATTTAAGAAGTCTCTTAAGAATGAAAGTCTTATCTGTTCCTTGGAGGGAAAATCTCCTCTGTTCCTGGTTCAGCTCCCTTCCCTCAGGGTGTGTCAGCATTCAGGTTTAGAAGTTTTCCCTGTGTCTTGTAAGCAGCTCTGCTGTTTCTTCTGGCAGGGCTCAAGACTGTTGTGAGAGTCAAAGACAATCTCTGCTCTCTCTCCCAAGTTCAGCTCAGGTATGAGCTAAGGAGACACACTTCCTGTCTCAACAGACAGGCTTTTGTAAGCAATCTAAATCAGGCAGGTGGTGTTTATTAATTGACTACCAGCAGTTAACCACCACACTGCTAGATTAAAGGCACATTACTTGAAGAGGGATTACTCCCCTGTTACATTCCTTATATTGTATTCTTTGTGAAGCGTTGAGTACACTTTTGGCGCTATGTAAATAAAGACATGCAATACAATACTAGCTTTCTTAACATCTCTTATGCCTCTACGGTAAACTAATCAACAGTAGCACTAGCTCAACCCAAAAATTATTAGAAACGTAGTACTCGTTTGTACAATTGAGGCTTGAAAGATGAGGCATTTTTTTTAATACAGTATCACAATTCCCATTAGGTAAACTAAACAGCATCAGTAAATGTAGTACCCACAGCCGTGTTTGTACTAGGATAGCTTGAACGATGGCACAAACCACTACTGGCGGATTTAACTGACACACAAAAATGGAGAACAGCAGTGCTTATGAATGCAAACTGTGACACATTATAATATTGCTTCATTATCTACTCCTACAATCACGACTTATACTGTAGCTCCTCCACATGTGTTCCTATAATTGATGTCTAGAACTCCCTAACTGCTGCATCAATTAGGGTCACCACTAAATATTAGTACTACTCTTATACAAGTGTAGATTCAAAAATGTAGTAAATACATTGTGAAATAATAACTATGGGCAAAAACAAAATAATAAAAAAATATTAATTAAGTGTATTTTACTTGTATAAGTGTATCTAGGTTTATAGATGTTACAAACTGTGAAATAAACTTAGTCGCAGACACAACAGTGCTACAGGTCAGTAAATAATGAGTTCTATAGCCTGCCTGTACGTGTGGTGCAATACCTGTGGGGTGGATTCTGGAACAATCTTGGTCAGTGCCTCCACCTGTAACGGATCCTACTATGTGGATTTGCCCGTTACAGGACCCATATACATATATAGGCATACACTCACACAATGAATACACAGGGTAACACAGAATAACATGTTACTGATAGCAATATATATAATGCTACTGGTTACAGTTACCCACTTGCCACACACGGCTGTAACCCGCCCACCAATGTCCCCCACTCTGTCCACAGTCCCCACAGTACCTTATGAGGTCCTTGGGCACTCTACCACATAAGAGTCCCCACGGTCATGACCCCAAACCCTTAGGCGTGATCAGCACCATCACTGTACAGTGTATGTTGGTGCACGTTGTGACAGTACCTGCTGGGTGTGTTCACACCCGGGCACGCTGGCTTGGTCTCGCGATAATGGGATCCACGGACCCAGTCCTGTAACCCGCAAAGCCTCCGCCTCTAGTTGGGTGGGTCCCGCGTGGATGGAACCACCTTAGCAGTATCTTTGTATGGTGTCTGGTCCCAGACCACCATTGAGCAGGAGACCGCTGTGTCCTGTCTGTGTCCCTCACAAACTATGGTACTACAGGGGGCCGTGTCCCTATACTATGGGCCGGTCCCTGCAGCAACCACAAACTGAGGGGAGTTGAGGCCTAGGTGGAATCTGGCCTAGTGCAGAGGGTCACTGACCCTGCACACATAACTCTAACCCCTATCCTGTCCCAGCACTGTGAGCTTAAGAAAGGACCTAATTGTCTGAAACGTACGTCACTCTGGAATTTGTCTGACTGCCTGATGACCTTTTTTGATTAAATCCATGTTTTTCTATTCGTGAGTGCTGTGGATTCCTTATCTTATATGTATCCCAGAAGAAACCTGCAGTGGTGAAACAGCTGTCGGAGGTGCCGGACGGAGATACGGTCTCGTGGCTGATTCTGGCCTTATGTCTCCTACATTGCTCATACACAGTCTCTCGAGGATTTTGATGGCAGTCCGCATGCATCTGTAACATCGTGGAAGGAACCCGGATGATCTGAGCAGAGGCACAGGAGTTATTTTGGTGATATGAACTTTGACTTTATACTGTGACTATTTGTCCACCATGCCTGCCTTGTGTTATTAAACTGCCCTGCTTTCAGTTACACAATTACATAATTGGGAGCCGGATTCCCTCCTTTCAGCTGCCTCTCATTCACCTCGTTTCCTACCCTGTTTTCCCCATGTTGATCTACTGCACCGACACACTTTATTCGAGCAAATACCCAGTATGTACCTGGCAGATACCTGGAATGCGCCGCTCCTCACCTCTGACAAGCCCCGTTGTGTTTGCCTTCCCAGCCTGGGTTCATGCCTGGCTGACGGGCGGCTGATCTGTTAAATGATAATGATTAGGATTTAATAGGCTGCAATGCTTCGTGTGTCTACCAGATGGCATAAATTCATGAATTGTAATGCAGTATATATATATATACTGTGCAGTATTGCAGCCAGCGGGAATAAAATGCTTCAATCCCTGCCTGAAAAATACCTCAATGCACTCGGGCAGAAAACAGTCACAAACCTCAATACACCCGGGTATACCCGAATTCGTGGGACTAGCCGAGCTCGAATAAAGTGTGTCGCCAGTGTATTTCATATGCGCAGTATTATCTAGCACACATGGGGTTATCTGTGTATGTGTATGAGGTGACTGACTGCTCCTCATATCCCGTTTGGATTGATTTATTTATCTTTGCGCATCTGTTCCTCTGCACTTACCATTAGGGGGGTACATGTTTTTCATTTGTTCACTATACCCCATAGTGCGGACAGATTGCTGTCAGTTTGTTATTTACCATCCTTGCTCTGTTTTCTGTGTGCTTATTTTAGGTCATTTTATTCACCTGTGTGGGTACACCCTCACTCTAGGTCTCTCTAGTTGGTACATTATTGGTTCCAGCTATTTGATTGCTACATTATTTATCCTCCTAGTGTTTTTTTTGTGGGGACCGGCCGGTCATGATTCTATGTGGGATCTTCTGATTCCCACTGCGAATGTTAGGATCCTCCTCCTCTAACCCTTTTTACATCTAGGTTTTCCACTTTTGTGAGGTTTTTGTGCACACAGTATGACTGGGATCTGAGCGTTTGACTGTGTTTCTCCTGTCTGTTATTGTTTCTATATGTATGTCTTTATTTTATCTTGGTTCATTTGTTTTTCTAGTCCATGATTAATAAACTTTTTTGATTTCATTACTTTACATGATCAGAGTGCTTGTTTTGGGATTTCTTTGTCTTTTTTGTGTTTTTATATATATAATATATATATATATATATATATATATATATATATATTATATATATATACAGGCATACCCCGCTTTAAGGACACTCACTTTAAGTACACTCGCGAGTATGTACATGTCGCCCAATAGGCAAACGGCAGTTCACGCATGCGCCTGTCAGCACGTCCTGAACAGTAATACCGGCTCCCTACCTGTACCGAAGCTGTGCACAAGTGGGGAGACTATAGAGCCTGTTACACATGCGTTATTTACATCAATTATGCACGTATATGATGATTGCAGTACATTACATGCATCAATAAGTGGGAAAAAGGTAGTGCTTCACTTTAAGTACATTTTCGCTTTACATACATGCTCCGGTCCCATTGCGTACGTTATTGCGGGGTATGCCTGTATATATATATATATATATATATATATATATATATATATATAATATATATATATATATATATATATATAGAGAGAGAGTGATGCCCAGACCACGTTGTAGTCTCTTTTGTACCAATTTAAGGACGGAAACACTGTATAAAGTTTAAATGCAGGGATTTATTTACAGGGATTAAATCATATACCAGGCCCACCGCCCCTTTAAATCGAAACAACACATAAAAATAACTCCTATTCCCTTTAGGGAAAGCTAACTACACCATAGCTTTCGCCCTCACTAACTCCATGGCCAGCTAAGCTGGTTCCCAAGCCAAAACATGCCCTGACATATGTAACCATGTAACAAAGTCTCTGCATACAACAATAATGTGTTTTTGCTTATCTGTCAGTCCTTTGGAGCAGACATCCCTGCTTCAGCACAGTCTCTCTTCCTTTCTTCCTAGGGGAACTCAGCCCCACTTGAGCCCAGAGAAACTCCTCTGTAGGTCCTCTGTAACCAGCTTCTGCAGCTGGTGAGCACTTCTATCTCCACCCTTCTCTGGGGAAAACAGTCTCTCTGTCTGGTAGCTTCCTGTGTCTTTAAAAACACTTCCTCATTCAAGGTAAAACGAAAGAAAAAGAGCACCTCCTACGCGTTTCGAACTAGGGTTCTTTATCAAGAACGCGTAGCAGGTGTTTTTTGTGCCTTTTACTCCAATAAGATTGTTATTTGGATCTCCTCCTGACTCCAGTCATTGATGGTGCTCTTTTTCTTTCGTTTTACCTTGGATCTTCTACTGAAGCACATCATCCAAATACAAGAGGTGTCCGTGAGTATGGGCTTTATGCCCCACTAGCCCCCAATGAAATTGTTTGTGGCGAGTCCCTCATTCACTCTCAGTTTTCAGGGATTACGGCTTAAAACCTTTAATAAGGATTACTCACTTTAGGGCATATACCTTTATATGTTTTGGGACTGCATTTTTCATTTAAGCAGGGTATTTGAGCATTCTTACAACTTTTCTTACTTCCTCATTCAGTTCATTCAGACAGGCTGATTAACTCCATTAGTTAGCAGCTGCTGCTGGCTTCTCTTTGAGGAATTAAAACTCTGTGGACTGGAAAGCACACTTACTTCACTGTTCCAGCTCCTAGAGGACAGTTAACCAAGTTTTTAATATTATTATTGAAGTATTTTACTTTATACTTTTTACCATATATGTTTTGTCAATGGGATGTAGCATTGGGCACCCCCTGTCTCTTGTTATATACAATTGCCACGCTCAGTAGCTCTCTTGTTGTCACGGGAGACTCCTGTGGCGGGTAGGATCTCTGTGGCCGGAACAGCACGAGCATAGTAGTGGTCACAAGCAGGGGTCCGAGGCAAGCGGCAGGTAGTGAAGTCAGGTAACAAGCAGGGGTCCGAGGCAGGCGGCAGGTAGCGACGTCAGGTAACAAGCAGGGGTCCAAGGCAGGCGGCAGGTAGCGAAGTCAGGTAACAAGCAGAGGTCGGCAACGAGGAGACTGGGGCAGGACAGGGACTGAGAACAGGGAGCAGGGACTGAGACCGGGAAGCAGGAACAAACAGGGACAAGCCAGATTACTAGCAAGGGCTTTTACTGTGAATAGACTTCTATAATACAGGTACAGGTACAGAAAACAGATCAGGATCAGAAGCATGTGCATAAGGAGTCTGACTTCAAGCAAAGGCAAAAAAACAGACAGGAAGCAAGCTATAAAGGACAGAGACAGGAGCAACAAGAAGACAGACAGACAGAGGAACCCAGAGCCAACAGAAGGCAGCAGCACACCCAGTGGACAAGGAAGCTATGGCTAGGCAGGAGGTCTAGGCGATCCTGACATTACTCCCCCCTCTCAAGAGCGTTCTCCGGATGATCCTCCAGGCTCTTCCCGGAGGCCTTGATGAAAAGTGGACTCAAGGTGACCCACCTCTGGTGGTTTGTCAGCGGGCAGAGAGTACTCCACAGGTACAGACTGAAAAAGTCCATCAGAAAGCCGACAGAGGAATTCAATTCTCTCTCGGAACAGTTGAATGTCAGGATGCATCAACCCAAACAACAGAGAATCTGTGAGCAGTAAGCTTGACTTTGCAGAGTAGGTCACAGGCTCAGCAGAGGATGCATCAGATATTCGTAGATAAACGGAAGAACGTGCGATTGTCTTCACAGCAGGAGCAGAGGAGCCAGTAGATCCTCCTGACAACCCTCCAGGTTTAGCAAGGTGTCCCTGATGGAAGGCCGACTCACGATGGCCTTCGGACAACACTCCATGTTTTGCAGGAACATAGGGATCAGTAACAACTCCGGACAACCCTCCAGGCTCTTCAGGGAAATCTTGATGGAAGGCCAACTTAATGTGTACGTCAAGTGCTGATGGGAAATCTGTGAGAGGTGCATTTATCCTCATCGCAAGAGCGTTGGTATCAGCATCAAGAATATTAGGAACAGCAAGGAACTTCACCAGGGATCCGTCTAACGTCATAGCAGGGGCATCGGGAAGAGATACATCAGGCTCTTCACATGCGGCAGAGGGGACATATTCACTTTCCGTGTTCTCTTTTTGCGACTGCCGTTTCGTGGCATCACCCAATGAAAAGCCAGCTATTCGAGTTTTCAGCTCTTCCTCCAGCGAGGCTCTGGTTATGCTCAGTGTGGCCTTCAGCTCCTCATGCTGTTCTTTGGGGACACACTGGGTACTCAAATAATCTTGCAGCATCTTTATTTTGTAGGCAGTCTGGAAACGTTCTTCCTGCAGAACTCGCTGCTTTTCTTCAGCATTCACCCATTTCTCCTTGGTGTCCTGCAGATGTGTACACAGTTCTCGCAGCTGACTCTGCAGCATATTTTCTGCTTGTGTGCGCCGCTCCAGGGAGACACGTTCTTCTTGCAGCACTCTCTCTGCATTCTGCAGTGCTGTCTGCACATCTAACTTTTCCTGGGCCAACTGTTTCTTCTCCTCTCCTAATTTATGGAGTTTCTTATCTCCTTCACTGACTTGGACATAGAGATTCTTGCACTCTTGTGTTACAGTTTCAAAACTGATATTTAACCCTTCGAAGATTTCTCTCAATGAACATAGTTCTGTGTTGAAGTGGCAACTCTTCTCCTTAGAGGCTTCCAGCTCTGTAGTAAGCCTGTGAACCTCTTTCTGAGATGCTTCCAGTGCTGCGTCAACTTGAGCCATGAAAGTCTGGTAGTGGGCAGAATCAGCGTAGGCCTTCTCCAGCTTACTTGACAAGATCAACCTGTCATTCTCCAACTGATATTTTTCTTTTTCCTAGTCACCCTCTGTTTATTCCAGCGCTAATTGCATCCTTGACTTTTCTTCTATCAATAGTCTCTTCTCCTCTTCTGATTCATGGAGTCTTTTTATCTCCTTCACTGGCTTGGACAGAGAAGTTCTTACTCATTTGGTTTATAATTTCAAACCTACTATTTAACTCTTCGGAGGCGTCTCTCATAGAACGTATCTCTGTTTTCAAGTAGCATCTCTCCTCCCGAACGACTTCCATCTCTTTTTTGAAGTAGCAAACCTCCTCCTGGGAGACTTCATAGAGATTTCCAGGAATTCGTTACTTTTAGAAGCGAGGCGCCGATTCTCAGCAGCATCAGTATATGCCTTCTCCATCTCAGCTGAAATGCCATCCAGGTCACTCTCCAACTGCTCTTTTTCTTTCTCCTGTAGAACACACTTAGCAATTGCTGAGGATAGACAGTTTTGTAATGCAGAATTAGCTTTGCTCCTTATCTAAACGTCCATACAGACAATCAATTGCTTTCTGTGCAGCTTGAAGCGTCTGAGTAGGAGCATCTTTCTTCTCTTCCACTATTCTTGGGATACGTCTGTGAGTTGCCTTAAGCTGCAGCATATCTCTTTCATCAAATGCAGACTCTGAGGTTAAATTTTCATTCTTAATTCCTTCTGCAACTTCCACAGTAATGCCTCCCTTCTTTTTCTTCTTCTTCCTTGCTTTGAGAAGTTCTGAAGAATCAGTGGTACTGTGTTCACATTTACTGCTCAAGACTGTTTGAGTGGGAGCCATAATTAAACCACACTTCCCAAGAAACCAGTAAAGAGGAAATGTGTTTTTAAAACAGAAGCATTAGAATGAACAACAGGAATATTAGACACAGAGAGACACAAGATAGGAGAGCTGACCCTTTGAGACTTTAACATCAGTCACAGAGATTCATAAATGCAAGGAAAAAACATAGACAGAGAAACCTGTAGTTATATCTGAATCTTTAGGCATCAGGTGTAGGGATATCATATAGACAGAGAGAACCTGCAGTTACATCTGAATCTTTAGGCATCAGGCGTAGGGATATCATATAGACAAAGAAAACCTGCAGTTGAATCTGAAACTTTAGATATCAGGCATAGAAATATCATAGACAGCAGGAAACTAATACAGAGAAAACTTGTAGTTAGATCTGAAACTTTTGACATCGGACATAGGAACATCAGACAGAGAACCCTGCAGTCAAATCTGAAACCTTTGATATCAGGCGTAGGGATATCATATGTTGCAGAGAAACAAACTTTAGGGGAACTTGCAGGTAAACCTGAAACCTTAGAACCAATCATATGAAAAACTACAGATTGCAGTGATTTTTCCTGCATGCAGTAACAAAATAATGGAAGCACTCTTGTCTTTTGAAATGGGAACTCTGTGAACAGCAGTGGTCCAACCAGGGATGCAGAGACAAGCCTTATCCAGGAAATTAAAAGTCAGAGTCTAAAAAGGTGGCAACAGGTACTGCAAGGGTTAACCCAGGCACTGCACAAAATGAAAAATCTCAAAGAAAGCTGCAATAATCTCTGCAGCAACAGTTCTAGTCTCAGAAAAAAAATGTTTTTTCGTTATGAACGTAATAATTCTTGCAGAACACTTAACAGCAACAAAAAAAAAACCTTTAAAAATCCCAACTTGGATTTCCAAAAAAGAAACGAAAGTACTTATCTTCAACCATGCGGATGTGGTCTGCTGCAGCAGGCAGGAAAAGGTGCAGGCAGAAGAAGAATCTGTTCCAGCGAGATCCAGAAGTGGCCTTTGCTTTCTGTCACGGGAGACTCCTGTGGCGGGTAGGATCTCGGTGGCCGGAACAGCACGAGCGTAGTAGGGGTCACAAGCAGGGGTCCGAGGCAGGTGGCAGGTAGCGAAGTCAGGTAACAAGCAGAGGTCGGCAACGAGGAGACTGGAACAGGACAGGCGGGGCAGGACAGGGACTGAGAACAGGGAGCAGGGACTGAGACCGGGGAGCAGGAACAAACAGGGACAAGCCAGATTACTAGCAAGGGCTTTTACTGTGAACAGACTTCTATAATACAGGTACAGGTACAGAAAACAGATCAGGATCAGAAGCATGTGCATAAGGAGTCTGACTTCAAGCAAAGGCAAAAACAACAGACAGGAAGCAAGCTATAAAGGACAGAGACAGGAGCAACAAGAAGACAGACAGACAGAGGAACCCAGAGCCAACAGAAGGCAGCAGCACACCCAGTGGACAAGGAAGCTATGGCTAGGCAGGTGGTCTAGGCGATCCTGACACTTGTTGACATAAATATATATTCATGATGTGGTGGTTGTGGGAGTTTGAGCTAGCTGGGAATGTGTGTTAATCAATTTCTGACTGGTAGCAGTTGTTTGGAGGCTGGTGGCACCTCCCTCCGGAGCTCACTCCTCCTCTTTCACCTTTTTAACTTGGGAGGTCTTTTCATTTGCTGAAGGAACAAGACCTATAATGGTTCTTGCCCTCTTAAAGAGGTAAAAGGAAGGGTTCACAGTGTTGTGTAGGACCTGCATTAATTTGGTTATACCTTGGCATTGGTATGCAGGCTTATGACGCTTTGGCCAAAGGGTTAACTAAATAACCAAGTATTTAATATTATTATTGAAGTATTATACTTTATACTTATTACCATATATGTTTTGTCAATGGGATGTAGCATTGGGCACCCCCTGTCTCTTGATTAACTCCATTAGGCACGTTCTATAGTGCCGGGTGCGTGCTACGCCATGTGCGCGCGCAGAATTTTAGTTGGCTGATGTCAGTCAGCCTTTCTATAAAAGGGCTGCGCGCGCACGGCAGGGAGAGGGGAGCCAACAGACAGCGGCGAAGATGGGGAAAATCATCTTTTCACGCCGCTACCGGCGCTGAATTTATGTATATGTGTGTGTGTGTGTGTATATATGTATGCATGTATGTGTGTGTGTGTGTGTGTGTGTATGTGTGTGTGTGTGTGTGTGTGTGTGTGTGTGTGTGTGTGTGTGTGTGTGTGTGTGTGTGTGTGTGTGTGTGTCTGCACAAATCTAATATTTTTTTTCATTTTTACCAATATTTTTTTTTTTAATAAATAATAAATTACACACACACATATACATACACATACACACACATACATACACACATAAACACACACAAACACACATAAACACACTCAACACTGTTATATCGGCACATCCTGATCTACATTCAATGTGTTGGAAAAAAATACCATAATATATGAATCGCCGCTTAAACATTTTGTAAAGTTTCTATTCATCAAATCATTTGTTTTTTTGTGAAAATGTAACACAGTATACTTACGAAAAGCATGCGGCATGTGCACACGCGTTCGCATAGGCATGCGCGGACGCGGGGCCGCATGCAGTATATAACAGCCCTTAGTTAGCAGCTGCTGCTGGCTTCTCTTGAGGAATTAACGCTCTGTGGACTGGAAAGCACACTTACTTCACTGTTCCAGCCCCTAGAGGACAGTTAAATAAACATGTTGGGGGCAACTGCACTTTTTACATGCATGCCTCATGTTTCTTGTCAATAAGTTGTTTTATCAAGGACCTACACTTGAATTTTACTTGCACATCTCTGATAGATCTAAGGACACAAACAAAGCTACAGTCGTTGAAAAGTCAAAATATGATGCTTATTGAATGATAAGTAGTACTTCTCATATCTCTCTACACTCAGAGGGCTGAAAAATGAGTAGGGGATGCCCATTGCGTATAACGGAGAGAAAATTTCACCAGCAGCACTAGAAATTATTATTTTCAGTTGTCAGTGAATATGTGGAATGTAATACTTTTGTAGATTGCAATCACATTTGTAATGGAAGATACAGTGGGTATGTTTGGGAAGTGTCTGGATATCTTTGTAGAAGTTAATGGTACCAAGAAATATGGAAAACAGATTAAAAGCACATGGTTGGTTTGTAATCCAGGGAGAGATCTCATTGCCTTTCATTGGAGTTGGGAAGGATTTTTTTCCCTTGTGAAACAGAATTGGTTAATGTTGCAGGTGGTGTTTTGTTTGCTCTCATCTAAATCAATACAGTATATGTAAATACGTCTCACCCAGTAATGTCAATGGACACATCTGTATTTTCAGCTTTAACTACTGTGTTCCTGTTAACCATATGCTAAATTCTAGAACATGTAATAATGTCGGTATTACAGTACATGGTTGGCAATTTTTAAATTTATTGCTAACTTTGCAAATGTCACCCTTTTTGGTTCAGCAAAAGTTGCTTCGATCTAAAAGTTTACATAAACTCTAAAAGTCAATGGGCATTGCAAATAGATTGATTTCAATTACTTTCACTTTGAATTTAACAATATTGCGCTGTTGTTTTGAACAATTTGGTCTGTTTTGTTAGTCCCTTTGGCATCAAACATTCACTTTTAATTGATTTACTATCTTTTTGGAAAGTTCAATTGAAAGAGTGGTAAAGTGAATCCTGGTAGGTTTGCACATCTCTAGTTGCTAATTCTGCTTTTGTTTAAGCCGCAAAGCCTTATACATCTTAAAATTCTCAAAATAATGACCCAAAAGTATGGTTTAGATAAAAAAAAGTATGCAGCAAATCTATGATGGAGAGAAATATTTTTCAGTAAATGCTATGCAGATTTGTCTTGGGAAGAAACATTTTGAATCAACAGTATATTTAACGTGCATGTAAAAGGTCAAAAATGAATAATAATGTAGGGGGGATTTGAGTTGTAAAAATGGATGGGGGTGTAAAAATGTAGGGGGTGTAAAAATGGAAAAGTGGTGTAAAAATGGAGGGCTGAGTGAAAAAATGAAGGGGGGAGGAAGGAATAAAAATGGAAGGAGGAGGGAGTAAAAACAAAAGGGGGAAGGAGGAAGGGGAGAGGGGGAGGTGTACAAATGGAGGGGAGGAGATGGGGTGTAAAAACAGAGGAGGGGAATATAAAAATGGATGGGGTGAAAAAAGGGAGGAAGGGGAGAGGGGGTAAGAAGGGGATGAAGGTGGGGAGAGTGAGAGAGAGAGGGCTGGAGGGGGAACATGTGGGGGAGAAGATTGTGAGGAGGGGAGTATGTGGGTGGAGACGCTGGTGAGAAGGGGAGTAAGTGGGTGGAGATGTTAGTGAGGAGGGGAGTATATGGGGGGAGGAGCTAGTAAGGAGGTTGCATGTGGGGAGAAGCTGGTGAGAAGGCAGGACCGGTGCAACCACTAGGCGGCCTAGGGCGGCACATTTTGGGGGCACCTGGGGATGAGGCAGCTGATAGCAGCAGCGCGACTTGTTGGAGGCCGGGAGCAGAGCAGTTTAGGTGGAGGAGGAAGTGTGCACTGCAGAGGAGGGAGGCAGCGGTGTCTGTGGCAGGGGATGCCCCAGCACTCTGACCTCTGTGACCTGGAAGAAAGTGAGAACTTCCGGTGCCAGGGAGGACCTCCACAGCCAGGTAATTAATTTTATCTAGGGGGGTGTGAGAGAGGATGATGGGGGGGCGTGAGAAAATGAGGTGGGGGTGAGAGGATGAGAGGGGTGTGAAAGGATGAGAGGGGTATGGGAGAATGAAGAGGGGAGTGAGAGGATGAAGAGCAGCTGAGGGAAACAGAATGGGGGGGAGAGAGAGAATAGAGGAGGGGACATAGAGAGTGTGGGGGGGAGAGAAAGGATTGTGTCAGGCCATGTCAAGTCCAACCATCATTCTCAAGTTTCTGGGGAAAAAAATGGGGGGGGGGGCACAAAGCTGTGCCTAGGACACCAAATACCCTAGCACCAGCCCTGTCTGTACGCCTGATATCAATAGTGGGGAAACTGCTTGCAGTTTTGGTAAGGGATAATATTCAGGAATGCCTAAAATTATTAGCAGGGCCGCCAACAGTGGGGGAGAAAAGGTACTGGCGTCCCGTGCCCCGTGGGTGAGGGGGGCCCAGCGGCCGGGCCCCCTGTGCGGCCGGGCGCCAGTTAATTAGATAAATAAAAATAAAAAAGTAAAACAAAAATGGCGGCGATTCCCCCCCCGGTCCCGGCGCGCATGCGTAGGTCCCGGCGCGTATGCGTAGGTCCCAGCGCACATGCGCAGGGCCCGCTCCCCCCCGCGCCCAATGTGGGATGGAGGGGGAAGTACCAGCTACTCCTGCGGCCCACCTCCCTCGCCCCCAAGCCCACCTCCCCTCTCGGGCAGCTACCACGGGGATATCGATGGCAGGAGGGGAAAGAGTCCGGCGGCAAGCTGCACCCACCCGGTCAAGGTAAGTCACTGTCACCCACTGTCACTGTCGCCCAGTCACTGTCACCCAGTCACTGTCACCCACCCAGTCACTGTCACCCAGTCACCGACACCCAGTCACTGTCACCCCCCCAGTCACTGTCACCCACCCAGTCACCATCATTCACCCACCCGCCGTCATTCACCCACCCACCCACCGTAAACATTGACCCACCCACTGTCATTCACGCACCCACTGTCATTCACCCACCCACTGTCATTCACCCACCCACCCACTGTCATTCACCCACCCACCCACCCACTGTCATTCACCCAACTGTCATTCACCCACCCACCCACTGTCATTCAACTGTCATTCACCCACCTACCCACTGTTACGCCAGTGCTGCCCGCAGACCAGACTCGTCCCTTATACTGAGGTGGGGACGTATATGTGCACGCACCCGCAGCAGAAGGAGCGTGTCCGGAGTGTGGTGTTTTGGCGTTGCCAGGCCAGGTGTGTATAGGTGTGCAAAACAGAAAGTGAATCCCTGCGCTTCTCCCATAGGGATAGCAATCAATGGGGAATATATATATATATATATATATATATATATATATATATATATATATATATATATATATATATATATATATATATATATATGTATGGTGTAAATACCTATAAGAAAAAAGGAGACTTTTGGTATACATCCTTTGATCAAATATGCCAAGCCTGCTAACCACGTCAAGGTAAGTCTCTTTAGCAGGTCCCTACGCTAAATGCATACTAGTGTTATGTGAAATAAGCCCAGAAGGGGTTAAAATATCAAAGCATATGCTTGTATAACCTAGTGCAATTAAAAACTGGTATATACCAGTACAGATACTCACATGTAAGTGAAGTGTAATAAGGGGACCTTGCTAGGAGATTATATACCTAGAAGAGGAGGGGCTGGCCTGCCACAAACTGCTCAATAAGCAGTTGCAGGTGATTGGCTAAATATATTCAAATACACCATAGTAGTGTTGCCCTCTAGGAGCGTGCTGCAAAGGATTAAAATCGGCCCAACAAATAATGTAAAACAAATATAATCACTGCGCTTCTCCATGTAAAGAGCATGCAGCTAGTGAAGGAAATGGCCATACAAATGTGCAAAACAGAAAGTGAATCCCTGCGCTTCTCCCATAGGGATAGTAATCAATGGGGAATATATATATATATGTATGGTGTAAATACCTATAAGAAAAAAGGAGACTTTTGGTATACATCCTTTGATCAAATAATAGTGTATAGGTGTAGCATACTTGCCGGTACCGGTACTGAAGAGGCGAAGTCGTTGCCGTTTAGCCAAGGTCGGGGACGGAGAGAGATCTGGAAGGTCAAGGTACAAGCTGTGGTCGAGGGATGATAGAAGCTGCAAGGTCAAGAGGGAGCCGGGATCCAGAGCCAGATAGGAACGTCCGCCAAGCCGGGTCGCAACCTGAATACACGAAGACAAAGGGAGAGCCAGAATAGACATCTGTAGCAGAGACTATGTCGAGCGATGTGAGAGAGGTAGGACAGGGATTAAGTACTGTGGCTGACCAATGGGAAGCGGAAGCAGGCCTGGAGGAGCCCCAGGAGCTGTCCAGGATTGGTCCCCATAATAGGCGGCCAGGAGGTAAGGTTTAGGGTTAACTAGTAACCAGCATGTGGGCGGGGGCGTGGCTTCACGGCAGGAGCAGTGAATAAATTAGCCGGTGCCGACACGCGCTCCGTAATGGGAGGGGATGCGCACGCAGGGGCAATGGCAGGCGCCCGAGCATCAGCCGCACGTGGAGCGGCGGCAGCCCGACGGAGAGGATGGGGAAGCCCCTTCACCACGGGGATCGGGAGGGAGCGAGGAGGACGGAGCCGCAAGGCAGCGGGAGTGGAAAGAGGTAAGGGGAGGTCACCCTGCGACCGCCGTGACCCCCGAGTCCTCACACCCACCCACCGCCATTCACTCACCCACCGTCAATCACCCACCCACCCACCGTCAATCACCCACCCACCGTCAATCACCCACCGTCATTCACCCACCCACCCACTGTCATTCACCCAACTGTCATTCTACTGTCATTCACCCACCCAGTCATCCACTCACCCACTCAGCCACCCACCCAGGCAGTCACATGTCTTTTGTTGAAAATATAAAAATAAATAGGTTGCATTGTAATGGTTTTTTCTGTATCACAATAAGAAAACAGTTAAGTAAAAGTTGCGCGCTTAAAGATATTTTTTCGTGGTAGGTGCGCTATGGGTTCGGGGGGGGGGGGTAAGCTATGGGCCTGCTCCTTTCATTTGTCCCAGGCCTCATGATTTCTGTTGCAGGGCCTGATTATTAATAATAGTCAGCATTGATTTATGAGAGATAGGTCATGCCAAACTAACGTTATTGGTTTCTTTGAGGAGGTAAGTAGGAATTTAGACCTGGGCAATGTATCAGGTTCAGTGGTGGACAATCCACAGGGAAACTCTGTAGTGCAGATTAACATTGTCACAGATAACTGGAGCCAGGAGTCCATTTCCCTGATGCAATGGTCAGCTGAGAGATCAGAGAGGAGCAGGCAGAAGGGGTAGCAAGACGATCCAGGGTCAAGACGAGTAGCAGGAGAAAATTCAGGTCAGGGCAAATAGCAGAGTGGATCTGAAGTCAGGGCTGGAACAAACAGCAGAGTGGATCCAAAGTCAGAGCAAGTAGCAGGTAGAGAGAAGCCAAGAGCAAGCCGAAGTCAGGAACCTGGAATACAAGACTTCAGGAAATACTAGGTAATGCAACAAGTGAGCAACACAACCTACGCCAGCTAGCAAAGCTATTGTGAAGCCCTGAGATGAGGAACAGGTGGCTTCATATAGGAAGATTGAGTCTGGTGTTGCAGCAAGCATAGCTGTCCAGCGAAGGCCTGAATAGAACAAAGCAGTCTTAGCATGTATGTCCTTACACAATGGAGTTGATGTAGTCTACTTATATTTTGCAGAAAGCAGTAGGTGTCGATAGAGCACAGCCAAGGGAATCCAACCTCTAATTGCAGAAGGAAAAAATATCCATGCAATCTCCAAAGGTGAATCAAATGATCATATTTATTGCAGGCTAATAGACAATAAAAATGGACAACATGAACGCACCTATACCTTGATAAAGTGCTGTTGCATGAAACGCGTAGGTGCGTTCATGTTGTCCATTTTTATTGTCTATTAGCCTGCAATAAATATGATAATTTGATTTACCTTTGGAGATTGCCTGGATATTTTTTCCTTCTGCAATTAGAGGTTGGATTCCCTTGGCTGTGCTCTATCGACACCTGCTGCTTTCTGGATTACTTAACTGGATGGACTGCACGCCGCTGATATCTGGAGTGTCCCTGGGAGTATACAGGTAAAGGGCCGCTGTGCCTTATCATATTTCCTGTATACACTGGACATTCATTTATATATGTATTTATACTGGTGGGGTGTTTCTTAATGTGTTAATTGGTGTGGTTGTCACATGGACACCGCTAAACACATATCCCCCCAGTTTCATTGAAGACACACTTCGTGGACACTCCATTTACATCTGGATATTATGCTACATATGTTGTGCAAATGGAACTTTGTCTGATTATGGAGCACCACAACTAACTTAATTTTTACTTATATTTTGCAAAAGCTTTTGATATAGTGTCACACAAAAGGTTATTCCTCAAAATAAAGGACATTTGTCTGGGTAAAAATATTTGCACCTGGATTGAAAACGTGTTGATGGATAAACAGCAGAGAGTTGTAATAAATGGAAACTTTTCTGGTTAGGCTTAAGCTGTAAATGGATTAACTCAAGGTTCAGTTCTGGGGCCGCTGCTTTTAACTTATTTATTAATTAGCTTGAGGTTGGCATAGAGAAAAAAGTCTTATCTTTTCTGATGACACTAAATTTTGTAAGGTAGTAAAATCAAAGTAGGATGTAATATCTCTATGAAAGACTTGGATACACTGGAAACTTGAGCAGGTAAATGGCAGATGAGGTTTAATACAGATACATTTAAGGTTATGCATTTGGGAAGCATGAATAAACAGGCTACGTACAAATAATTACATAGGACAAAATGTGGTCAATCATTGATGGAGGAGAATTTAGGAGTGATTGTAGACAGCAGGCTTCGCAATCATGCCCAATGTCAGGCAGTAGCTGCAAAGGCAAATAAAATATTATCTTGCATAAAACAGGGTATGGATGGAAGGGAAGAAAGCATAATTTTGCCACTGTATAAATCCTTAGTAAGACCAAATCTTGAATATGAAGTACAGTTTTGGGCACCACTCCATTAAAAAATAAATTACGGGCTGCAGTGCAGACGCGTGGTCTGAGGTGGCGGGGCCTTAGCCTAAAGGTGATGGAAGGTCTTACTTATGAGGAAAGGCTCAGTAAATTAGATTTATTTATATTGGGAATGAGGCATCTAAGAGGGGATATGATAACAATATACAAATATATTCAGGGTCAATATAAGGAACTTGCAAAATTACTATTTATCCCAAAGACAGCACAAATGACTCGGGGTCATCCCTTGAAATTGGAGGATGGGAGATTTCACCAGCAGCAAAGGCAAAGGTTCTTTACAGTATGGGCAGTTAAAATGTGGAATTCATTACCCATGGAGACTGTGATGGCAGATACAATAGATATCTTTAAGAACAGGTTAGACATATTTTTAGAAAGGGAAAGGAAAAAGGGATTGTCACAGGAACTTGTGATAGGATATAATATACACCAAATAACTGGGTTGAACTGAACACGGCTTAGATATAATAAAAATAATTTATTCCTTAGATAGGTGAACACAGCAGATAGTACAAATAACAGACAAGAAGATAACACTTACTTAGGGAGTTGGAATGAAGAAGTAATCAGGAAACACGATTAGCAATTCAACAGCAATCAGGCATCAATCAGTTGGTAAAATGAAGACAAAGGCTATAGGCTGACTCCAGTTTATATATAATTTCAGTCCTATATCTATCAGTGAGTGCAGGCTATTGGAGAACAATTACCTGAACCCAATCTCTAACGTGGGAACATTGATAAGCCATGCCCCCCAGCTAGTTGCACATGTGTACTTCAGGCCCTGGGGGCCTCATTTTTTTAGCCCCACACAAAAGTCAGGGCGCCGACCAGTCTACCAGATGGGGACCTGGTCAGGAAATTCTTTGTTTGTAGGTGTGAGTTATAGCACTTACAGACCACTCAAGCCCTGCATTTCTCCACCCTAATGTATACAGCTAGGGTGGCTGAGCCTTTGATCAGGGGGTCTGTTGTAGATAATAGGTCTCCCCCCTGAGCATTTACATTCCACAGATTGCAGGAATCTTCGCGGGCTTTTATCCCCGCTTTGAAATTCAATACAGTTTTTAATAATTAAGACATATTAAAATAATCCGTTCTGTTGGGGCGAGCGGGCTGAAACCGTCCAGTCTCTCATGCCGGGAGTGACTCTCCATGGTGGCCAAGTTTCAGCTCGCAGCGACCTTCCAGACCAGAGATACACAAATGCAGTTAAAAACTTTTATTTCTTTAACACAGGATTCTCCGCTTTAAAATGAATCTCTGCTTTTCACTCTTTTCCCATTTACATCAACGGGCTCCGCTGCTATGGGCTTTCAATGGAGCAACTCCGTCGTTGAAGTCAATGTGTTCCGTCGCCATAGACTTTCAATGTGGCAACTCCGCATTGAAGTCTATGGGGCTTCTCCGCCATAGCCTTTCAATGGAGTAACGCCGCCATTGGAGTCTATGGGGAAAAACACCCATCTTTACAGTTGCCCACACTCCGTCTGGTTGGTCGAAGAGGGCTGGGAATGGCCATGCAGTCATGCCGGAACAGTGACTACAGGTGACCCAAAATCCCAGCCCTCTGGTCCTCCCAGAACCGGAGATATGGGCTTACATTTTTTATGCTTTTGGACTTACCCGTTTTCTCGTGCTGCTCTTTTCTCCGCCATTTGAGTCAATGGCGCGACCCGCTTGGCGAGCGCGACCCTTTCTGGGGGTCCTGGATTCTTGGACCCAGTGGTGGTCGAGTGTGGGGGGGGCCTAGGAGCTAGGGGCAAAAATAATTTTATTTCTAGGTGCCCTAGAACCTAAGCTTCCCACTCCAATTGCAGTTGACCTTGAACTCAGTGATAAAAGCTCTTTTTAAAGACATTGTATCTGCTCTTGCGGTCTGCGGTTTGGATGGCTGCCAACCCGTTCCTGGAGGTCGGCGTCGAGGAATCCCCATTGAAGTCAATGGGCCCATTGACTTACAATGGGAAACCGCCGCTCCTCCTCTCGGACGCCACCTGCTGGTCGTCGCTGGAAACATGTCCAAAACCGCTCGATTCGCCATTGAATTGAATGGAGCTGCAATGGTGACATATGGGACACTGCAAAATGGAGCCTGAAAAGGCGGGAACATGGAACAAAGGGCTATAATCACTTCCTAACTATTAACCCTTCTCCTCCCGAACGGATCCCAGTGTGTGTGTGGTGCAGACACTGAAATGGTGACAATGCATGATAACAGGGGAATACACATTTTAACGTTGCAGCAAGGTAAAAACCACATTCCTGGACCGCAATCCAGTTAAACCCTTGCCTCCCTGGTGAGGTCAGGGGGTGGCCACATGGGGTGCAACCCCTTTAATACCGGGCCAATCCCCCTCTCCCGGGATATACCAAATTAGTAAATATATGAAGGATGTTGATCCAGGATTAAATCTGATTCCAATTACTGGGGTCAAGAAGGAATTTATTATTCTTCCTATGCAAAAAATGTTTCACTGGGATTTTTTGTTTGCCTTCCTCTGGATCAATATACTTTAAAAACAAAAATAGTTTGAGTGTCTATCGTCTAAATTTAACATAGGTTGAACTCAATGGACATATGTCTTTTTTCTACCTCTACTATGTAAATATGTAACTACAGGCATACCCCGCTATACGGACCTTCACTTTACAGACACTTGCGAGTATGCACATATTTACAATAGTACCATTCCCCTGTGTCCGTACGCTCACTTCGCAAGTACGGACACTTATTCAGCCCTACAGACTGCCGCAGTTGTGTGACGCGCTGATTCCCCTCGCCCAATAGGGAAACAGCAGCTCGCGCATGCGCCCGTGAGTATGACACAGGCACGTCCTGAACAGCAATACCGGCTCCCTAGCTCTACTGATGTGAAAAAAGGCAGTGCTTCACTTTAAGTACATTTTCACTTTACATACATGCTCTGGACAAATTGCGTACTTTGATGCGGGGTATTCCTGTATTTGACTACAGTATGTAACCCTTTTCCAGCCAGAGGACTTTCAGTGCGATAGTGCACTTTATAGTATCAGGGCCTATGTCTCTCATATGAGAGAAAAAATCCTTCTGACTCCAGTACAACCAGGGCTGCCAACAGCAGGGGACAAAGGGCATCCCGGGCCCCTGCGTGGCTGTCGCTGTTAATCTAATTTAAAAATTGGCAGTGCCGGAAGTAAGTGAGCTTCCGGCACGGGCGGGAGAAGCATCGTGGTGCTGCACAGATGCCTGTAGCGGGGCCAGCCCCCCCCCCCGGGCAATCCCACCACCACCACCCCCCCCCCGCTGCACCGGGCTGTCCCACGCCTGCAGCACTTCATCCCGCCACCGCTGCTCCGGGACGTCCCGCCACCAACCCCCCCCCCGCGCTGCACGTTCCGCCCGCCCCTGCAGTCCCCCCACCCAAAGCAGCACCGGGCCATCCTGCCCCCGCAGCACTGGGCCATCCTGCCAGCCCCTGCTGTCCCACCACCACTGCTCCTGGCTGTCCTGTCACCAACCCCCACCCTCTGCTGCACCGTCCAATATATACATATATATATTGTGACAAAGTACCTTCTTGCTCTGTACCTTTTGTCCAGGGATCAGCACTTTCACACAGCCTTTCAGGTAGAGGAGACCGTCTTCTGACACAGAGGTGAAAAGCCATGGCCTGTTTATTTTGCCATACAAATGCTACAGCAGATAACAGGAGTAAATCAAACAAACAAAACAAAAGTCTTTGCTTTTTCCTCAGCATCACACAGCTTTTCAGCACACACTTCTCTTGAGAGTAAAACAGCTCTGTCTTGCTCTGTTCAGAGCCGCCTTTTAATCATCTCCCTGCTCAATCAGCTGCTCCAGTCCTGTGAAAGCAGGGAGAGCTAGAAGTCCTGGTCTGGATTCCCTTTGGTAAATCTCCAAACTGTGGAGTGGAGCAGAAACACCGCACTAATTGAGGGCCGTAATATCCCCTTTTCATTACCGTTCCCTCATATCTGTCACATATCTTCCCCCCCCAGCTCAGACCTAGTGGGGTGAGCGACCGTGCTCACCAGTGAATGCATTCTTGACAGGCCATCTGCATTCCCCTGTCTACTAAGTAAACAACATAGAGAAAAGAACCCACTTAAAGCACTCGATGACCCCTATGAAGTGTAATGATAATATTAAAAATAATCTTTAATGCTAAACTAATTAAAATAATTGGTATTAAAATACATCAAATGACACACATATATTAACCCTAAGATGAGTATATATGACACTCCGGGTTAATTTTATAGAGGGACAGTTTGAGGTGAATTAGATCAAACGTGTCCAGAGAACTGATATGCAGTATTCCCTAATTGTGGTAGTTAGGTATGAGCAAAGGTGGGGAGGGGCTGCAAAATCAACTGTTTAGGTAAAAAACAGGTCTCAAGGTAGTAGCAGTGGAAATGTGAGACTGGTCAAAACGTTGCTATATATAGGCATGAAATAAATGCAGACCAATCAGTGTGTGCTCACTAGGTATATAATATATTGCTTCAGTGATGGAAGATCAATACTGTATATTCTCCCACATGTGACCACCTAAGAAAAACATCTAATAAACTCCAAACGGATAAAGAGCTGGTTGTAATACACAGAACACAAATACTATGGCTAATAGGTTCCTATAAATGGTGTGGCTGTTGGTATACCTATGCACATATTCATGAATGTGCTACCACCGTTAGGAATGTTTCTGCCACTGATATAGCTGTGTATAAGTATAACGAGACCTGTCTAGAGTGTCAAACAAGTCCCAAGGTGGACAACTAGGGAAATAGGAGATATGAGACTAATCATAGTCCTACTAATAAGCAATATGTGCACACTGATCAAGGGCTGCACTCAGCATAAAATATATTAGTCCATAATTGGATAGTCAGTCACACATACCCCACAAGAAAAACACCTAAAAATCAGATGATGAACTCCAGGATGTTATATAACAAGCTGTCAACAATTAACATAAATACCATGGCTCCTAGACTCCTATAGACGGTGTGGCATGTGTATACCTGTGCACATATTCATGACTGCGCTTCCACCGTCAGGAGTACTAATATCACTAATATAACAGTGTATCCAAAGAGTTAAAGCAGCCCCAACCTCACCTAACGCTGCCGAGTCACCACACAGACTCCTGCCCAGAATAGAAGGGAGTACACGCGTGCAGTCTGGCAGCTGATTGCTCTGCAATTCAGAAGGCTGCCACGGAAGTCCTGACTGCACGCGTGCACGTGACAGATGCCCCTGTCTACTGCCTGCCCTGTGTTCCACTGAGAATTTGTAGGGTTGCAGACTGAGAAACCAGCGTGTCACTCTGCTATTTTTCTCCCTATTCTGACTCATCCAGGTTAGGGGTGCGTGGTCTGTCACCAGCCAGAATTTTCTGCCTAACAGGTAGTACTTAAGACCGTCTACTGCCCACTTTATAGCAAGACACTCTTTTTCCACTATGGAATAGTTTCTTTCGTGTGGGTTAAGTTTTCTGCTTAGGTACAAGATAGGATGTTCTTCATTCTGGTTCTCTTGTGAGAGGACCGCACCAAGCCCTATGTCGACGCATCGGTTGCAAAATAAATTCCCTAGCAAAATCGGGGGTTTCTAACACTGGTTGGGCACATATGGCTTCTTTCAACGACCTGAATGCTTGTTCTAGTTCTGGGGACCATTTTACTATTACCGGAGCTCTTGCCTTTGTCAGATCAGTTAAAGGACATGCAAGGGTAGGAAAGGTATAGATAAACCTCCGTTAATATCCAACTAGGCCAATGAAAGTTCTCACTTGTTTCTTGGTGACTGGCCGGGGCCAATTCCTTATGGCTTCCACTTTGGCCATTTCAGGTTTCACTAACCCTCTACCAATAGAATATCCTAAATATCTGGCTTCCTCTAAGCCAATTGTACATTGACTTGGGTTAGCCATTAACCCCCCAGAGTAAATCGAGTTTAACACTGCTTGTACTTTTGGACGGTGGGATTCCCAATCTTCCGTATGTATCACTGCATCGTCTAAATATGCAGCTGCATATAATGTATGTGGCCTTAATATTCTGTCCATCATCCTTTGAAAGGTGGCAGGAGCCCCATGCAGACCAAACGGCAACACCTTGTATTGGAAAAGACCATCAGGAGTAGAATAGACAGTCTTTTCCTTTGCCTGCTCTGTGAGTGGAACCTGCCAGTAACCCTTTGTCAAATCTAGTGTGGTGAGGTAACGGGCTTTCCCAAGCCTCTCCACTAACTCATCAGCCCTTGGCATGGGGCAGGAATCAAATTTTGAGATAGCATTCAGCTTGCGATAATCGTTACAAAACCTTAAAGTCCCATCAGGCTTTAGTACAAGCACAATAGGGCTGCTCCAGTCACTTTGTGACTCCTCAATCACCCCAAGTTCTAGCATTTTCTTAACGTCTGCTCTAATTGCCTGTCCACGAGCTGCAGGTATTCTATAAGGCTTAAGATTGACCCTTTTCCCTGGTTCGGTTATAATGTCATGCCTAATAACCCTAGTCCTTCCTGGAACTGCGGAGAATACCCTTTTATTTAATTTAACAAATTCTTTGGCTTCCCGTGCCTGGTGTATAGACAGGGCCTTTGATATGTTCACTTCTGGATCTGGGTTTTCCCTAGCGGGGGAGGCAGTGGTTTCCACAGTGATTAGAACCTCCCTTTCTTTCCAGGGCTTGAGTAAGTTCACATGGTATATTTGTTCAGGCTTTCGTCTGCCTGGCTGTCTCACTTTATAATTTACCTCACCCATTTTTTCAATAACCTCATATGGCCCATGCCATTTTGCCAGAAATTTATTTTCTACTGTGGGGATTAGCACTAGGACTTTGTCTCCAGTTTGAAACCTACGGACCCTAGCATTCCTTTTATAGTTATTCTGCTGGTTACGTTGGGCCTTTTCCATATGTTCCCGCACTATAGGCATAATGGCTGCCATGCGTTCCTGCATTTGGGTTATGTGCTCAATTACACTGTGATGGGGCATGGTCTCATGTTCCCATGTCTCCTTGGCTATGTCAAGTAACCCCCTATGGTGTCTACCATACAACAATTCAAATGGCGAAAAACCCAGTAGATGCTTGGGGCACTTCCCTAATAGCTAACATTAAATTCGACTTTTTAACCCCTAGGTGACCACTTGGTTATGCGTGAGGCTTAACATACTGCGCTGATACGCTTTTGGCACTAACAACTGTTTTACTCTAACTGACTGTTTTTCCTCAAGGTGATACAACAGATCGTTATACACCTCAAAGTAAGGATAAGACAAGGTTCTGTCTGGATTAGTAGGGGTTCCATTCCTTACTGAAATGGAATTTCGGTCTACTGACAAAGTGGGATCAGACCACTGGGCACTCTTAAAGTTACCTGGGCTGACCTCTAAATCAAAAAGGTCAATGTCTGATTCCAGACTATTAGATGGTCTGGCGCCACTTTGTTCTTGGTTGTCGCCCACTAGTGCTTTTACAGGGCATTGCTGTTTACTCCCAGACTCCTTTTTGCTATCTAGTTCGTCTCTCAAAATGCCAGCAAATGGGAAATCATCATTACCTTCATCTGACGAACTAGTGGCAAGTTTTTCAGCAGCTGGCCATAAATTTAGAAAATGGGGAAAATCTGTACCAATAATCATGTCATGGGCTAATTTTGGTACAAGACCAAATCGCCAATTTACAGAGCCACACTGTGACTCAACCTGTATTTCAGCAGTGGAGTAGTTATGTACATCCCCATGTATACAGGAAATATCAATCTGCTGGGAGTCATCTACCTGAATACCATTTACCAAATCTGGGTCAAGTCAGTATGCACCTGGCTGCTTCTTGGGAGCTGTTGCAGTAAGACTGTGAAGATACGTGAATTCAGCCAAAAATTTAACAAAATAACAGAGCTTTAACTTCAGCATAGATAAACAAATGATAAAACATGTCCTTTTGCCCTTTTGCCCTTTGCTTTGCCCTTTTCCCAGCAAGGACAGTTCAAGTCCAGGATACACAAAGAGAAAGAGTAGAGGGGCATTGTATCCGCTCTTGCGGTCTGCGGTTTGGTATAATACAGTACTTACCAAGGGTAACTATTCAGACAGCCACTTTTGTTTGCGGAACACACAGTTTGAGCATACAGTGAGTAATCATCCTCATTATTACTACCCACATTACATTCCATGGGTTCAATCATTCTGGGACAGTCCTTTGCCAAATGTCCAAAACTCTCGACATTTAAAACATTTTACAGCATAGTCCCTTATAGGTTCTTCCCGCTTAACAAAGTTCCTTTCTCTTGTGGTTATGTCCCTGGGGTTATAGACCCCAACCTGTTCATCAAAATTCCCCCTTTTCCCTGGAACAGTCTTACCAGTTTTACTGGGGCTCTGGACCTTCCGGTTCTGAGGCTGCCCTTGGATAGGGGGTTGAAGCCATTCTCCAGCTGCAATGTACCGTTCTACCAATGCGACTAACTGGTCAGCTGTTTGGGGATCACTCTGGCTGACCCAGCGACAAAGGGCAACAGGTAAGCCTCTCAGTAATCGGTCCGTCACTAGTTGCTCCACAATGTGGCTGGATGTGTTGATTTCTGGTTGTAACCACTTTCTGGCAAGATGTATTAAGTCAAACATCTGTGATCTTGTGGCTTTATCCAGGTTGTAGGTCCAGGAGTGAAACCTCTGGGCACGGACAGCCGTTGTCACCCCTAAGCGCACCAGGATCTCCATTTTTAGCTCGCTGTAATCACTGGCTTGAGCCAGTTCCAGATCATAGTATGCTTTCTGGGCCTCCCCACACAGGAACGGTGCTGGCAGACTTGCCCATTCAGCCGCAGGCCATTTTTCTCTCTCAGCCGTCCTCTCAAACACCATCAGGTAGGCCTCTACATCATCTGCAGCCACATCTTTTGCAGGTAGTTACTCACGCTAACCACCTTAGGATGTGCTTCTGCGGCATCCCCGGTAAGCCTCTCATATAGGCCCCGGATCTCCTGATGTAAGGCATGGGCGATATTTTGCTGCTCCTCTCTGAGCAGTTGATGAGCTTCAGCCTGGGCCAGCACCAGTCGCTGCAATATTGCCATGTTTTCCTGCTGGGTGGCATTACCCTCAGCCAGTCTGCTGTCGGTTTCTTGCTGTGTGGCATAACCCTCAACTACCCTGTTGTTGATTTCATGTTGTGTAGATGTGGATTGGACCAGGGCTGTGACTACTTCCTCTATTCCGTTTTGCATCTTACAGGCTTGTCAGTGTGATGCCCGCATTCTGCACCATATGTGACAAAGTAACTTCTTGCTCTATACCTTTACCATGGAGTGGAGCAGAAACCCTGCACTAATTGAGGGCCGTAATATCCCCTTTTCACTACCGTTCCCTCATATCTTTCACAATATATATATATATATATATATACATATATATTTATATATATATATATACATATATATATATATATATATTTATATATATATATACATATATATATATATATATATATATATATATATATATATATATATATATACATATATATTTATATATATATATATATATACATATATATATATATTTATATATATATATATATATACATATATATATATATATATATATATACACACAAACATATATATATATGTACATATATATATATATATATATATATATATATATATATATATGTGTGTGTGTGTACAGTATATGTGTGTATATATATATATATATATATATATATATGTATATATATATATATATATATTTATATATATATATATATATATGTGTGTGTGTTGGGGGTTATATGTATTGTTTTTTTTAATATTTATTGGGTAGGTGGGTTTTTTGTATGCATTGGTGGGGAGGTTGTATATACTTGGGGGGTGGGAATTTTTTTAAAAATGTATTTGGGGGTGGGAAGTTTTGTGCATTGGGGGGTGGGAAGTTTTTTGGTATATATCTTGTGAGGGGAATTGTGTGGGGGGAGACGGAATGAGTGAGCGTGGGGTAATTGACGGATGGAGAGGAGAGAGGGGGTGAGTGAGGAAAAGAGGGAGTAAGAGTGAGAAGCAGGGGAGAGAAATACATGTGAGGCAGGATGGTGAGACGGAAGGGAGAGAAATACATGGGAAGGTGGGGGGAAAGAGAGGGGGCTCGTGAGGTGTGAAATGGGGGGGGGGGGGCGGCGGGCAATACTGCCGACACAGGGGGAGGCTGCTTAAAATGTTTTTCCCGGGCCCTAGGATTTCTGTTGGCGGCCCTGAGTACAACCACTGAGATTTCTCACTGGATTAAAGCTTTACTTGTGTTTTAACATCTGAAGCATATACTGTAGCTCTAAGTAGACATTGCGGCTTCCTTCCTTTTATCCTGCATCTCTCTGTGTTACTGTATCTAACGCTAGTCTTCCTTCTTTTTTGTATTAGACATTTTGGCTCCTACTTAATATTCTTTGAAACCTCCTCTCATTGTTAGGGGAGATTTCAATGAGCTTTCGATCTTCCCAATCAAGGAAAATATAGCTTTAATGCATAAATGAATAGTGGGCAATGTCTCTCAAAGATATTTTCAGATACATGGGGGTTAACTCATTAAGGTGTGACAGTGCTGATTTAGCATGAAAACTTACATTGACTTCAATGGGAGATTGCCTGCAATAGTGCCGAATCTGCACCCTCGCACTTTTATTAAAAATCCTAATAGTATTTAAGAACGTGCTCACTGATCTCAAAATTACTTCTACATATAAACACTGGTGGTCTCCCAATTTAGAGACAGGTTTAACACTCGGTCACTCACCCAGGCATTAATAACTTATGGCAAAAGTATTATATACTTTGCTTTTTCAGTTTAACATTTTAATAACTTCATGTACAACAAGCCTATCATATATTTGTATTTAATTGTGCACTTAAGAGAAGATCAAAGATAAGCATTGGAAATGATACGTTTTATTTCGTTCAAAGCATCAGGAGCAATGCATTTTGGTTCTTAGAAAGGTGTTTTGTACCTGGATTGCAGTCACTGTTGTGACGTTCACTCACCTTTCCTCCATTTCATTCAAAATTATGAAGCATAGCATTTCAAGAACCTTTAACAAACTTTGCACACACCGTTTAACGAACATAAAGAAAACACTTTAGCAGAAGCTTTCCAAGCTGTTTGTTTTAACAAAAACAGCAGTTACTCTGACAAAAAAATAACATGCAGTAGTTAATTCCGTAAAGGCGTCAGACTAACGCGGCATAGTCAAATACACACACAAAAAAAAACGACGTGACATAAACATCTCAAAAGGCATCATGGAATTTTTTTGTCCAAAGCAAACTTCCTTAGAATCGCCTATCATTCACACATTTGGCATCTTGCTTGCTGCTGTGATAATTAGTGAAGCACAATCTCTATGAGAACACAAAGCAGGCTTCCTGGCTGCTGCTCCCTTCCAGGTAGTATGTAAACTTTTCCTTCTTATGCTCTGTGTTTACTTCACCTGTTCAAAGACTGCTTCCTTGCCAGAACTCCTCCCTTTGCAGGTGCTAATCTCACAAATAAAATAAAATAATCATTTACATCTCATGGCTGCTGAGATGTTTGATAAATCATTTTTTTTTTTTTTAAACAATTAAGGCGAAAACAAATGTTTGAGTTTCAGACAACTCCTTTTGATTGTTGAAGCTGAAATATTATCGTCACATTTCAGACTATAAAATTCCCATAGTGCTGCACTAAACCCCATACACATGGTAAGCATTATCAACATAAATATAAGGGACATCGATGTAGCCTAAATACGTACATAAAGCAAATTTCACTTTGCAATGCAACTGAATGACCCACTGCATATACACTTACACTCTTGACCGCACCTTCCATTTATATCTCCCAACATTCCACTTACATTGCAGTTTGAGGCCGGGATTCTTTTCTCCCAGTATTTACTTTTATGTTTGATATAAACATTCCTTTTTGTATTGTTCTGTTTTGTCTTGTACATACTGTACCACTGTAAAGCATTGCATTTGTGGTTGGCGCTATATAAATACAAATGTACAGTATACAATACCATAACAAAAGACCTATCCCACATCAGCAGCTTTCAGTCTGCGTAGTCTTGTACTCCAAATTAAAGACGCTACTTCTTGTCAAGAAATAAATAATAAGAAAGGCCAGAAAACAAAAAGAACATACTACAGCAAACAAATTTAAGTGCTGCATAATTCAATTAAAAGCTTACATAAAATGGATAGGAATATTTAGAGAAAAAATTAATCTAAAAAAACCTTACAAGTGTAGCCCCCTTTTTTGGAGAGTACTAGTTTTGTAAAGGGTTCAATGTATTAAAAGGTTAACGGTGTGGGCTCACTCCGGTTACTGCCCACCCCCCTGGTGAGTCTGGGGGGTGGGCAGGGCCAGAACAGAGGGAGGGGGAGAGCATGGTGTGCTTACCTGCAGCCTTGGAAGATGGAGGGGGCCTGCTGGAGGCCTGCTGGAGGGGGCTTGTACTGCAGAAGGGAATTTCAGAGGGGGCTGCTGGAGTGGGCTCGCATAGGTGCCTGTCAGAAGGTGTCCACGGAGGTGCTTGTCAGTTCCAACGGCCTGCAGCAGGCCTCCTCTGAGATGCACCTCTGCAGATCTGGCACATGTTAGGGGCACCAGCAGGGTACCCAGCCCCTCTGACCCACTGGGCCCGAGACAGTAGTCCCAGCTGTCCCACAATGTCGACAGCACTGCTGCTATATAAAATATATTGTTTGTTCCTGGCCCTATTCTTAGAATTAAAGAAGGGGACCCCAGATCTGAAATAACATGGTTCAACTTTGGAGACATCCTGCTCTCCCCTGTGTAGAAAAAATGGCGGGGGGAATGAACAAGAGAAACAGCTCCTTTAAGAAATGGCAATTAGATCTCTCTCTGTCTGGAATGACAATCTACCTGTATTTTAAGTCATCCAATCTCCTCTTAAATATACCTACTATAGTTACCATCACAGATAGTCAATGCCACATTATCACTGCTCTTACTGCAGACATCAGCTATATCGTTGCTTTTGAAAGCTCCTTTCCTCTCATTTTAGCGAGTGTATTTTTATACCATTAGAGTGATAAGTCCATTTGCAAGAACTTTATTTACACTCACTACACTTGTAAATACATTGTATATAATATCATTTTACACTGGGTACAATAATAATTAGGACAGAATTCCCTTCATAAATGTATACATTTTGTAGTTCTAGAATATCTTTTTAATAACCTGCTTCTTAGAACTACACTCCATACGGTCTCACTAGAGATTTGTACAGTTGTAAAACTTTGCTCTGTTCACCTTATTTAAACACCTTTTTGTACATACTAGCCTCCTAGTAATGTTAGTACTAATGTTAGTGGAAATGTCTTCAAATCTGATTAACAAACTTTTTCATGTTTTACTTGTTTTGCCTTTTTGCTACAATGTTTGTGAAAGTTTACATATCTCAGCAATGTGCACAAATAGGCGAGAGGTAAATTGTAGTCAAATTACAGCAAAATATAGGCAATTTCACCAGAATTTCAAGAAGATAATAGTATATAAAGGGCCTGGTGACCTGCTGCTTCTGTGTTGCAATTTGCAATGCATATTGACTTTTAATGGTTGCCAAATATTTTTCAAACTTTGCAGTTTTTGCAAAATGTTTCAGGAAAAAATATCTGCACATTCCACCTGATGTGTTGTTACATGTCATGGAAAAATAGCATTTTTTTCTACTGTATGTAGAATTTCTGCTGCCTGACACCACACTCTCATACTAGCCCAGTTATCCACAATAACATGCAATCATTATCCACCAAAGACTGCTCTAATTATATTCCAATATATTTGTACAGTATGGGCCCTGAATATTATTGCTAAGCGAAAGCATGACTGTACATCTTCCCATTTCCCCAATTTATCCAAGTCCTTCTGAAGAGAGACTGGTTTTTGCTTAGTCTCTGATGCAAACATAACATTTTTATACACAATTTATTTAATACAATTTAACTATTTTGTGCAGCAACTTGATACTTTATAATGGTGCTTTTTTTGTTGTTGTACATATTACTGGCAGGACAATGATGCATACAATATAAGATTCTTTGAGTGGATGTTCTGTTTTCCCAGAACAGCTTGACTAGCGAGGTGGAGAACCTGCAGTACACAAGCAGCTCACTGACGCGTCCGTATTCCACTCTGCTGAATGAGAGACATGCGAGAGACCCAAAAGACTTATTTTTTAAAGATCTGTTGTGAGTGCAATACAGGTATACCCCACATTAACGTACGCAATGGGACCGGAGCATGTATGTAAAGCGAAAATGTACTTAAAGTGAATCACTACCTTTTCCCCACTTATCGATGCATGTACTGTACTGCAATCGTCATATACGTTCATAACTGATGTAAATAACGCATTTGTAACAGGCTCTATAGTCTCCCTGCTTGCGCACAGCTTCGGTATAGGTAGAAGCCGGTATTGCTGTTCAGGACGTAATGACAGGCGCATGCGCGAGCTGCCGTTTTCCTATTGGGCGATATGTACTTACTCGCGAGTGTACTTAAAGTGAGTGTCCTTAAAGCGGGGTATGCCTGTATACCAGGGGTGCGCAAACGGGGGGCACAAGATTTTTTAGAGGGTGGGGGTGGCGGTTGCAGAGTCCGCACGCTATTTCCCCAAGGCATTTAATTTAATTAAATGCAGGGAGATCACGTGAGCCCTCTGCAATGTCCCTTACCTTGTTTTCGGTAAGCATTGCCATAGCAATGTGATGTCACATGACCCTGTGGCGTCATTTAATGCAGAAGACAAGGGAAGGAGGAGGGAGCGAGCAAGGGGGGAGTGCAGCGGGGAAAGTTTACGCACCCCTGCAATATACCACCTGCGTGTCTCGTGAACAGATTTACACTACTGCATTGTTCTGCTACATCTTTCGGAAGCTATTTGGAACAATCTTCCAGTGCTTTCTTTAGAAACACTGATTGGTACTTCTATTGTGTACTATATACTCCGCAAGTGTGAATAGTATTAGTCAAATTATCTCTGACCTACTGTACTCTGTATAACAGAACTGTACTATGTTGTAGTATAATCCCTCAATTTTATGAATTTGGGAGTTACTATGCGCCTCAACATCCACCCAAAGAATTATTCTCACAAACGGAAGAAGAAATCTTTGATTTTTTGACTTAGTGTTATTTATAATTACATAGTCAATATCACTTAAAGTCACTTTTTTTTTTTGTTTTTTATAGGGCCGTTTTAGAATACATTGAATTTTCTTTTTCACACATACAATAGAAAATACAGAGCAGTAGTACAGTAAAAGAATAACTTCACCACAGATAAAAATACACCAGGAGATAGGAATCCCTGCCATAAAATGTTACAATGCAAGGGAGTCATACAGGAAAAGAAGAAACTGGGGCTGATAATTTTAATACTTGTTTTTTAAAGAGACAATTCAAGCCGTTTTGAATGTTTTCAATTGTTTCCCTTTTTTTTATACAAGATTGAAGCAGGGGGTTTCTGGAGCTCAACCCTATTAATTTCAGCTCTGGGGACCCCTGCATCCGGAGGTATTTACCTCTTTAGTTGGGTGCTGGTATCCATGCCAGGGTTCACATTATGGCTGATTTTTCAAGTTCCCAGGCCCCGCGGGCCAATAGGAAGCTGTGATGTCACCTGGTGCGGCTTCCTATTGGCCAATGTGACAGGAGCTATAAGCTGCAGAAAACTGCAGGAGAGACCGGCAGCCCATTCAGAGGTAAGTATCTCTGGTAGCAAGGTGTCCCAAAGCTGAAATTAATGGGATACAGCTCTGGAAACCATCTGCTTCACTTCTGTATTAAAAAATGGAAAAAAAAGAAGGAAAAAAAAAACTTGCTTGGATTTCCCCTTTAAATATGCATGATAAATAATTGGCAGCTACCATATTGATGAGGGTACAACATGTTTCATTTTTTATTAATTTTTTATTCACAGGGTTCAGTGCTTCTCTGTCTTTGACACATTGCACTCTAAGTAATAAATCATTTCACAAAGCATTAACGTATTTACTGTCTCAGCCAAGTAGTTAGGCCACGCACCACCCTAAAATTAATTAAATGTATTGCATCCTGATTGAATTAATCATTCCACACATCATTAACTTCTTTACTGTGGTAGCAAGGAGCGGGGACACAGCACACTTTTTAAATAATTAAATATGCATTTTTATAGTTGTGGAGACCCTTTTGTCTGTGCTATTTTGACTGACAAGCTTTTATTAAGTTGGCTTTACTCCTTTTATTGGGTCATGATACGCTGTGTGCTAAAATAATATATAGTAAAATATATATATATTTTTTTTTAAACTGTAGATTCTTTCCCGTTAAACACAATGAGGAAGACGTATCTGGGCAAGTTTGGAGCACAGCAACGTGATTTACATCTTGCATCTCTTAGGGCCATTGTGTCAAGATACTTTGCACCAAATTTTCCCTGTGCACATCAGCTTTTGATTTAAGGAGGGTGAGCAGGGGAGGAGTTACGCGATGAACATACTATAATGCACATATCAAATTCTGCACAATTGTGCACATTCATTTTTCTATTTACTAGTGTAAGCTTACGTAGCTAGCAATCTGACTCCAATGTAGGTCATGCGACTATGGTGGTTATTCATGAACTCTTTTGCTGCCAGAGCGGCCTGCAACACACTGCAGAGGGGCATTGAAAAACAGCGAAAAAAATAATATTTTTTTTTAGTATTGGCTTATTTCCTAATGTATATTACAATGTATAGCTCTACCCCATTATAGCGCAGTCCGCTACAACGTGGATCCGCTTATAACGTGGTTTGAGTGTGGCTCCTGATTACATAAGCCAAGAAGCAGAAGATCTCCTACCATGCATTTTTCAATTTGGCCTGCTTTTCATGATTCAGGGAGCTTCCTGCCTGCGTCCTGCTCCTCGGCTCTGGCGTCAAATGACGCAGTGGGGTCATGTGACATCACGTCGCTATGGCAACGTGATGTCACGTGACCTGCGGCATAATTTGACCCTGTTTTCCAATGCGACACAGTGAATATTTAAATAAGCAACACAAATAAGTAATAAAAGTTGTAAATTAAGCTACATTTGTAAAATAAGCAACACAAATAAGTAATAAAATATAATACAACATTGACATAAAGTGAGACATAAAAATGCTCTGACCCTCTCTGTTCAGGGGTATCGGGGATACTACAAAACACTGTGCTGTCAGAGAGGTAGGAAAATCCTCAGGTATTTAACCCCTCCAGTTTGTTGTTAAAAGCCTCAGATTTTTTACCCCAGGAAAAGGCACAGGGAAGACCCCCAGCAGATAGAAATGGCGGAAACTTCAAACAAACGTAAGAAGTTTACTTTGCGCTTGATAAAATAAAATCTGGACTCCAGCAAACCAAATTGGTTAGAGACCTACGAGTGAATGAGTCTACAGTTCGTGGATGGAAAAAGGAGGAGGAGAAACTTTGTGATGAAGCTAAGTCCATAGAAACAGACGATGGACTGAAACGTAATAGTTTGCATCAACTTCAATACAGACAGATAAAGCTGTGTTTCAGTGGTTTGTCCAAGTAAGATCCAAAGGCACGCCTCTGTCTGGACCCCGTCTGCAAATGCAAGCCAAAAAGTTTCACAACCAACTTTACGGAAATGCGTCAACCTCATTCAAGGCAAGTAGTGGATGGCTAAATCGCTTTAAAACGCAACATGGAATAACCAAAACCTCTATATCAGGAGAGATACGTTCAGCTGATGATGAATCTGCATGCTCGTACCCTGCCCAGATTCAGAAGATAATTGAAGATGGTGGCTATACCGCAGAACAGGTTTATAACTGCGATGAGACCGGACTGTGTTACAAAATGTTACCGAATACCACTCTGGCTTGTAAGAATGATGATCAGCGAAAACAAGGCTTTAAACAAATGAAAGACAGAGTGACCGTACTTTTTTGTGTTAACCAAACATGAAATCACAATCTGAAGCCAAGATGATTACCAGGGTAAACTATGTGTTAAGTAAACCCAAACAGTGCACCCAAACCCACAAAATAGGCATATGTCCATAGAAAATGAAGCAATGACCAAATTACATAAGGCAGCAGTTCCTCTGTCCCAACTATTGTAACAAGTATATACAGTGAGTGAGTATCATATAAGCTTGATTGAAGAACAGCAATCTTATTGAATAAGTAGTGGTAGCCAATAGCATAGCTTATTTTTATGATGCATACACATTGTGGCTGTACTCACTGTCTTTCTTGTTTGTAGGCAGAGTGGCTTGAACTGCAGGGCGTGCTCCAATCCACTCGAGTGTTTTTTTAATCATTTTGTGCCAATAAATAGAAGTTTTAACTGCTGTTACCTTGCCTGGTGGAGTTTACTTCGGTTGTGCACTGCCGTTTGGTTTCCTGTTCTCCCCACAAACTGAAGCCACTTTGCATAGGCAAGTTTAAATCACCACAGTGCTGCCACCATGTGAATATGGCCACTATGCCTTTTTCCTATATCTTTAGTAAAAAATGTATGGATACTTCCAGCATTTTCGAAAACTGGTTTCATCATCATCATCATCATCATCATCATCATCAGTTCGTACCCGAGGTACATAAACACTTACGGTAACAAAGGTCAGAGACCAAAGCTTTGTTGTTGCTAGATAATTGCTCTGCCCACCCGTCTGCCCATAGCCTAATAAGCAGAGATGGCAAAATACGAATCAGCTATTTGCCCAAAAATACAACATCAAAAATACAGCCGCTGGATCAAGGCATTATATTAACGTTTAAGAAGAACGTCCGAAAGACGCTGATATAGCGAATAATCACAGGTGAGGATTCTGCGACTGCATTTTTAAATAAGCGAAACCTTAAAGAAGTGTTTTACATTGGTGGTGAAGCATGGGAAGCAATCACAAAAATTTGCATTTCTAAATGTTGGAGAAATGTAGCTGGTGCAAGTCTGGAACTGGCTAACTTTCAAGTATATTTAAAACCAGAGACAGACCATAAAACATAGACAGAGCTCAGTGCACATCCAGTGAAACTCATACACGGTACAGTGCCTAAATATATATGTATAAATATCTATTAAATAAAATGGTCTTTTAGTTTAACATTTTTGGCCAAAATTGTTGTAAGCCCCTGAGCAACTGCACGGCAGACCACATTTACAGGGGTCCCTAACACAAATATAAATTCTTAATAACCCATGCAATACCAGGAAGAATGATTTATAATAAATCTGTCAATATTAGTTGCAAAGTTCTAAGTCTGATTGAAGCTTTTAATAACCTGTACATTACCAGGAAAAGCACTCTGTATTAGATTTGTCACAACCGTACTGCAAGCAAGCAAGTTCCCCTGAGAGTGGGAGATGCTATGGAGTGAGCTTTTAACCATTTAAATGTGGGAGGGGGTAAGTTTCAATTAGGTAGGAGGTTGCCACCCTCCAATCAGCTAAGACTAGCTGAACAAGAATTGTAAAACATACTGGACACCTAACAAGCTCCTATTGAACCCCCAAAATAACCACAACATATATATAAGCATATATTCATATATACACAACATATATATAAGCATATATTCTAAGACTTAGAACTTTGCAACTAACATTGGTTAACAAAGGCAAAAAAAGAGAATGAGTGGATTGGAGAAATTCTATTTTATTTTAAAATAAAGAAAATTAAAAACCTACATATATTTAAAACACTTCATATCAAGATTTTTTTCTTTTTATTATTTACCATTAGAAATAGAAAATATTTATCTCATAGAATTTTATTACAGAAGCTGATAAGCCAGGTATAATGAACATATCAGATATTTTAATAACATTCTGTTTGCTGCCTGGATGAGACATTCAAAGGGGTAGATCCACAGAGCTCTGTTAATGATTTAAAGGAGCAATCCATGCAATATCCTACTTCTGTATCTTTTTAAATAAATCAGTTCTGTAGTATTAGATCATAGTATCTTTTTTAAATTGTAAAATTCAACTCTTAATACCATTTTAATTAGTTTTAATACACTAAGCATCCTTTGATTTCTATAGCAGGCTTTAGCACATTTCCCCAGCAGTGCAAGATCTTTGCAACACTTTCCTGTTTGTAATAACTTGTTGCCAATATTCCCAGCAGTTTTAGCTAAAACTGTAACAATAGATATTGTTACCTGAGTAATATAAGAATACATTGTAGCTGCTGAGTTACACTGACTGAAGGATTGATTTGAAACTGAAAGGCCACCATTTAGTGAATCCTGGGAAGCAGGAATTTGCTGATCGATCACAGGAGAACTAATCGATCGACAGCTTAGGTAATTAGTTTCAATAAAGGTAATCAAAGGCTGCATATATTAAAACAAAAAGAAGATTTTTCTTATCTTTTTGGTTTGCCTCTTTAACAAGACGTTAACTTCAGTTAAAATCTCATTAAATGCTAACGGGGGTCTTCAAAGATTTGTAACAATGTGTTAAGTGCTGTTTACACCAGTATTGAGCCTTTGCGCTACTATAGTGGATGTTAGTGCTCATAAAATGCACAAGAGGTGTTCCCTCTAAATGCATATCCACAGAGGTCTGATATAATTAACACAGAGATGTAATGTTACGTTAGTTAAGTCACAGGTGACGTTACTCACATCCAGACCCTGAAATAGGTAATTTACCGGGTCTAGATAAGGGTAAGACCACAGTTAATTACGATTTAACTATCATATATTTTTTTACAGGGTTCTATTCCTCTCCTGTCTTCTCCTTTTTTTAAATGTAAGTAAACACATATTCCGGGTCTGCATGGAAGTAACGCCACCTTTGGGTACTAATGCCATGATATGTGAAAGCAATCGCTAGGCAGCGTTAACATCACATGTAAGCCTGTGCTAATGGGATCACTAACAGCCATCAGTTTTGTATATATTTAGCTTTGTGGATTTGCATTAAACTTAGGGATACTAACGGATGTTACCTCTTTAGGTAACGTCACATTAGTAGTCCAGATTTAACAGAGCTCTGTGGATCTCCCCCAAGGTATTCTGCTCTTTCTTTTATAAATCTGGGGACAGGGAAGCAGCTGTAAAATATCTATTTAGATTTGTTAAACGGTGGATAATAGGTCAACATTTATATTTGTAGCCACGCTTTTGACTATTTTGCTTTGCGTAGAATGTATGTTTCACTACAATCTCCTGATTTTAAGAAACACTTTCTCAGTATTACCATTATTAAACCTGCAATTCAGATGGAGAGAACATTAGTTCAAATTTGTACAGAGGAAATACTAAAACCAGCACATGGACATTATTTAATATTCCTGCTTCCAAGCTCACAATTGAATAATGTTCATTAAAAAGCATCCTTCTGTTAATAGACAACCCCACTTCAAGCCAAATAAAGAGCACATACAGAACTCTAAGCAATGCTACTTTAGACTCTTCACTGCGTTTATTCTTTTACGTAAGACCAGCTGTGTTATGCCTGTGTCATCATTGCTGCTGGTGAGTTAAAGAAATGGAAACATTAACTGTGTAGATTCGTTTCAGAAGAATTGTCCAAGGAGTGAAAAAGAGGAGCTTTGAACCAATGCTGGCATAGTACAACACTTCCAAATATAACTCTGCTTTTTTTGGCATTCAAAATATGCCTTGTACAGTGATGTAGCTGATGAAACACAATGGCAAAAGGGCTTGGTGCTTCTTGTAGTTTAAATACAGAAAAGGATAGCTTTCTATATGTGAAAAGCTGGAATTTTTCATAAAACGGTGACTGGCAATTTACTGTTCAAACACTGCTATATAACAAGCACAATACCAGGATTTCAAGAGCTATGTGATATCTACCTGTCTACCTTTATTTCAAACATATTACCACCCTACTGAATTGGCCAGCAGTATTTTTGGGGGAAACTATACAACACTAACCTAGCTCATTTCAATATACAATGTTGCTAGGGACCCTAATGTACGGAAACAAATCTAGGATGGACTTTTAAAACATTTTATTTAGACAACTCCTGAGTACTAAAGAACTGAGGAACTAATGGACATCTGCTGGTGTTTGTACAGGGAATAAGAGACCCAGCAACAAAAACTGCTAGGGACCGAACTGGCTTCCTGTTAATCTGTATTAAATGTACTGATGTATGTGTGTACTTTGGGATAGAGTGGGACTGGATCTTTGCGCCTAATTAAAATGTAACCGTGCTGGCACTTTAATAATGGCGTGACAGCTTGACACATGGACCACAATATTATCTTTCCATAACATAACATATAATGTCTGTTGCTTTTTGTAAATTAAATTGTTTGTAACCTATATTTAATAAAAGCTTTTAGGAAATTACAGAAAAGATTGCACGGTAAAGTTATTATATTTAAACACCTGGAAACATACTTAACTATTCTTTTTCACAAAGGATATCAGACCACCGCAGTTTCTTAGTATTTTTTATGAAATAATATGAACATATGAAGAAGGGACTATGGAAATTCTATACACTATAATTTCATCTATGAAGAACTCCACTGTTAGCTCAATAAAAGGTATCCCATCCTTAAAAATGTAAAATAAAAAGGTTTTGTTAGGGGATTTGCTTCTTTCCAGCATATTGAACAGGAACACCAGTGTTAAAGTAACTGCAACAATTATTTTTTTGCCTTTGACATTAACTTTATTGGTCGGGATTCACCAAGCTTTGATTTGGGATATTGCTCATCCCGCACTAACTGCTATTAACTTGAGAAGCAGTTGTCACGAGATTGAGCTCCGGTACCACTTATCAGAGTTTAGGCAGTCTTCTCCATTGTATCTTGTATACAACAATGCACAATGGAACAATCCCTACAATTAAAATTGTTATCCACCCCTTTGACCTTGCATCTTCTGTTTCATAATATTGCTTAGCTATAAGGATTGATGTAAAATATTTGTAACTTTGTCAACATTGTTCCCTTTAAAAGGTATACAAATGTATAAATTAGGTTATTGTTTTCTTGACAGACATTCCCTTTTTGTAACAGCCTTGATAACATCTTCTGAATGTAGTTAAAGACAATGAGGTATAGGGTTAATGTATGTATGTATGTCTTTATTTATATAGCGCCATTAATGTGCATAGCGCTTCACAGCAGTAATGCGTGACAATCATATAAATAATACATTATATAAATAACACAAAGGGTAGAAGTGCTTCAGGCATAAAAGTAACATTTAGGAAAAGGAGTCCCTGCTCCGAAGAGCTTACAATCTAATTTTGTTGGTAGGAAGAATGTACAGAGACAGCAGGAGGGCATTCTGGTAAGTGCGTCTGCAAGGAGCAAAGGTCTATGTATGATGTGTTATTTATCAGCCATGGAGCTACTCACATGCTTCCTTAAGCAGGTGTGTTTTAAGGTGTGTCTTAAAGGTGGATAGAGAGGGTGCTAGTCGGATATTGAGGGGAATGGCATTCCAGAGGTGTGGGGCAGAAAGTGAGAAGGGTTTAAGGCGGGTTAAAGGTTAAGCCTAAAATGACATGTTCTGTGTCATTTTAATATAAATTTGCATCAAAATACTGCCACCACCCATACAACCTATCACCTATTTATCAACCACCAAGTTGATTCTAAATCTATATGTAGCACCCTTGGGGTATGCTAAAATGTATCTTTGTGGGTTCCTGGTCCCTACACGGAGTTAGGGATTAAATCCTTTTCAGATCCCAATTTTATGTAACTAAGTTCATGTAACCAATTTCATGTTGCAAATGCTATAGACAGGGGATTGGCCAGTCCCTGGTTTCCAAAGTGTGCTGGAAGGGTCGCCATATAGGGGATGACTAAGCTAGGCTAAATCCTTCTCTTATTCTGCCCAGCTACAGGGGTGGTAAAAGTCAACAAATATACGGGAATTGGCTCTCCATCCTCAGATCTTAAGTGGACCCATGTTTAGGGGATCTCCAGGGCTTATAGTCCTGTACTTAAAGGTAGACAGATGAACCACCTTTTGGATGTAAAAGTTATAAGAAAGAGGGTGGATATCTATATTAATGAGACAGACCGTAATTCATTATTAATAGTTTCTAGCTTTCATCCTAGAAATCTTAAAGAATCTCTTCCATATAGCCAATTTCTGTGGGTGCATAGAATTTTAGACGACAAAGCAATGGTTTAGGACAGAATGCGGGATATGTCCAAAAAATGTAGACAACAGGGATATCAACAGGAAAAACTAGAAATATTTAAAAAATAAAGCTTTATCTAAAGAGAGATCTGTTTTATTGCTGCCTAGGGAGATCATGGAAAAAGAAAACACAATTCCCTTAGTATCCACTTGTTCATTGCAATCGAACCAGGTTCGCCACACAATGAACAAGTACGGGTACGTCCTACAAAGAGATGACACAATAGCAAAGAATTTTGAGGATATCATCAATAATACGGATTTGATAACAAATGAGAAGGAGCAATTATGGTTACATATGGAGGGAATATTGTGTGGACATTGCACTCACTGCAATGTGGCCATTGAGGGAAAGACGTTCTCTCTCCCCCAGAGTGGGAAATCCTATGCTTTTATTCAATATCTAAATTGTCAATCTGATAATGTGTTTACATATTAAAATGTCCCTATGGAACCTTATATGTGGGTGAAACCACATGGGCTTTATCAGTGAGGATCAGTGAACATAAGAGTTTAATTAGGAATAAATCAGAAGTTTCCCCGGTTTCGAGGCATTTTAAGGAGTGTGGACAAGTAGTGAGTCAACTTATATTTCAGGCAATAGAACAGGTTATAAGGCCTCTACATGGGAGGAATGGCGTTTCATTACTGAAACGTCGAGATCTGTGGTGGATTTATGAATTGGACCCATGGTGCCAAGAGGAATGAATGGGAAAAAGAACTTCACTTGCCATTATTAATTTATGGCTAAAGGGATTGAGTGGAATGCATAGGGTCTAAGTGGAACTCTGTGGCTATATGTGCTGGGGAGTAATCTATAAGGAAATACAAGTAGAGGTATAGATGTATGAAGGAGTTGTTTTATCAATCAGTGACAGCCAATTGGGAAGAATTTTACCTCTAATGCATGGTAAATATATTCTTGGGTCTGAAATGTGGTAGGGTTTTGAAATAAGGACATTTAAATATTTGCTAAAGAATTATTAGAATTGTTAGAAATGTTTTTTTTTCTATTTTTCTAATATAGGGTTATCAGAGAGTAAACTTTCGACAAACTATAAATCTATTTAAAGGATATTCTGTCTATACAGTCCTTGGGTTAATTGATACTGTTACCAAAAATATATTGTATATGTTGTTGGGGGCACTATTGTATGAATATATACAAATGGTGATGTGTTTGGTATCTATGTATGTATTTTAATGCACTTTGGGATACTTTGTTATGACTTTGTTTGTATGTTTGTATATATAATATTGCTTTGTGTGTGTATATATATATATATACACACACACATATATATATGGGGGTATTTGTAAGATTTATGTATGTATATTAATGTATTTTGTAAAAACATGTCTGTTGATATATTTTTATGTTTTTATACATGTGGGTTATTGGGTTATATGATTACATATAGGTGTGTTATGGATTGAGCATTTCTGCATTTAAGGGGTTAATAATCATGGCAACGTTATTTCTTTATGGTTGCTATGACAACTTACAAACACTAGCGTTTTACATAACGCTCTGGCACATTTATACGGTACACAATATCATGGGGGTATCTGACTCTTGACAAAGGGCCATAGCCCGAAACGTCAAGTCTCTTCGGACGAGTGTTTCACCTACTGTATGTAAGTTTTCTCTATTTTTGTATACATCATGTCTATTTAATCTATTGCAATTATCCCTTTTTTCTGTGTATGTACACCGAAATACAAATACTTTTTGATAGAGACTGGTGACCTCCCTTTCTTAAAATTAAGATTGAGTGATTTTTTCCCTGCACCTTTTAATGGAACATGCTTTTACCATTTGTAAAAATACTTATTTTACACTATCCTGACATACCTACTAATGATTTATTGGTATTAGTTTTAAGAGGTTGTGTGATTGACATGTTGGTCCATTAAAAGGTATTGCAACCTACAACGTATCTTACCCTTTCTGGGACTGATATGGCTACTTGCACCCTTTAATGAGCACTCTAAGCCACTATGGCCCTTATTCTGTAAAATACAAACAGCACCGATCCTGCGCTTTTTGTACTTTACAGAAAAAGGGCCTTTGATCATTTTGATAGCTGATCGCCAAGACAAAATAATGCTAGCTAAAAAGCTTTCTCTTCTCGAGTATTTACATTTAGAAGAATTATTAGAAGGTTGATTAGGACAGTCTAACTTGGGCGAGAGAGAAAACACATAAATCTGAGAACCATAGATAGAGTGAAAGCTACAAGATGGTACTCTAAGAGAAAGAAGTACCTATCAGAAGGAGATAAAATGAATGAAAAAGCAAATAAAATGTAAGAATTTCCCCAGCCTGGTATATAATTGTAGTTAAAAACTCTGGGTCTTACCACAAATGTACCTCCCATGCCTACCATCAATCTTTGGAGTGACCTGCCTAATACTGACTGTAATAAAAATATATGAGAAACGAAAGTTAACACTTGGTTAACACTAGAACCCAGCTAGCTGCACTCAGAGTGTAGTATATAAGTAGACTATATAACAGTCCGGGTATACAATTATCCCACTATAGGAGATAAATTAATCCCTTACAAATGACACACTAGAGTGAGTATTTATCTCACAGATGCAAAAAATAATAAAGTTTTATTTGTAATTGGTCAACAGCGACGACGTAAAAATATATACATAGCACATCAATATTAAAATCCCCAGATTGGGCGTCTCATGGTAAATAGTAGCTGACTGAAATAGATATACAGTATATGAATATATATCTGAGTCAACACTATAAAATCCACACAAGATACTGATATCTGTGTTGATCTTGCTGTCGCAGGTACCAGTAGAGTCTAGTGAATCTAAAGACAACTAAGGTATTAATATAATGCTCACACCAGAGAACTGAATATCGCCTGTTGTCTACATAGATGGTATCACTTTCAATCATTGACAGTCAGACAACAAGTTCTTGACACAGTGTTGCTACACGTGTAAAAGTTACACAACGACGTATGGTAATTAAACAAAGTATCAGGTGCAATAAAAATGGCAGGAAATATTAAGCATTTTAATCGATCTAGTACTTCAGGGATTAATGTTGGTTAGAAATTGTGTTTATGACAGGTCAAGACCCTTCCTGTGTCTGTGCTGGCCTACAAAGTGGGGTTAATTGGGGGTGGGGAGGACTAACACTGATGGCCCACTAAAAATGAAGTGTGTGTAGTTTAGAAGGCTATAGATGTTAACCAGATTCTAGGCTGTCAGCCTCAAAGAAAACTGTAACATTCTTGAAAGATCACTTATGCACCCCAGAGAGAGGTGACAAACAGGTCACCACGTAGTTGGAGGACTTTATTAAATATAAGAGATGATAGGCCTGATAGCAATTCCTAAGAGTAACAAATTAATATCTGTCACTGTTGCGATTAGACAAATCAAATCACACTAAACACTACAAGCATAAGAGGTGCAAAAGACAGATTTCTCCTGCGATGATCGACATTAAGCTGTCAAATTTTAGGTGCAGGTATGAATGTGGAGAGCACAGATGCAACCGTGAAGTTTATTTATTGAGTCAGATTTTAAACATAAGAAGAAAAAAAAATTTCCCCTTAAGTCATAAATGTCACCCAAGTAGCTCAGTTACGACAGGTGTGGGTCTTATGTGTGTTTCAATGCAAGAAGGTATAGGCATAAATGTTGGCATGTTTGAATAGAAAATCATAATTCAACAGAGGTGTGTTTTGGGATCAGAACACGTTAATTCTCTTCTTCTCCAGTGACCTCTCTGGGAAAGACCTATGACATATGGTAACATACTGTATAGGGATTTCTCTTTGTTTTATCATTTTATTTTAAGAAACTGTTCTGCATTTATTGTAATTGTACGATATGTACTTGTAATAATCTTTTTTCTGTAATCTAAAGCACTGTATATATATATTACAGTTTCCATCCCACACACACTAAGCATGCAACCATCTACAGTCAAGCCATACGATACAACCGGATATGCTCTGACACAGCAGACAGAGGCCAGCGGATTACAGCCTTGAGATCGGATTTCATAAACCGTGGATATATACAGGTTCCCCCATTGCTAATGCATCATATGTTAAACACTTACTACAGGCCTTACTTTTACCACAAGCAGTAGCTATTGTTAAGGTCGAAGCACACACTAATCTCAAAGACCCATTTCCCAGGGAAATTTTGCAGCAGATCAAGCAGGTAAACGTGCTGCGCGAGAGGGTGTCTTAGCTGCCAATATTTTAATTACCACAGCAACACCTACACCACAACCCACCTCCCTACATATTGATCTACAGTATTTTTATGAGAATCTTCTAGATTATGAAGCTGATTGGTGGGAATCAAGGGGGCTACTCATGACATATATGTTTGGACAGAGCTCAATGGTCTCCCGGCCTTGCCATCGTTTTTAATGCCATATACTGTTCACATGCACATGGTTTACATGTGAACAGAGGGCATTATTTATATTGTTTCCCGTGATTGGTGGGCCCCAGGATTTACAAAGGCCGTGCGTATAGTGCCCGCGACGGGCGATGGCGACCCGACGTCGCCCAAAAACAAATACATTGCCATCGCCGCGTGCGCTTATAGTAAGCGCGACGGCGACAATGCGACGGAGCGAGGCAGCGTCGCGAACTTTGGAAGCTGGAAATATTTAATTTTTCAAGGGCTGTTGCCTCATGTGACAGCCCCTGAACAAATCAAATGCCAGTACGCCCGCGATGCCACCACACACGCGGCCTAAGGCAGCAACTGACTTATGTGAACAATGTGCCATCTGCAGACAATATAAAGTAGGCAAAGCTATCAAGCCCTTGCAGATAAATTATTTTTTGCCGGTGAGGCCCTTTTAGTAATCTACAGATCGATTTTATTGGGTTACCCAGGAGTTTGTATTTTCAATATGTATTGGTTATGATTTGTATTTTCTCAGGATGGGTTGAGGTCTACCCCTGTCTATATGCGGACGCTAAAACAGTGGTAAAGAAATTGTTACAGGAATTTATTCCTAGGCATAGATTACTATATATTATAGTCTAAAGCTGTTTAATTCTGGGCAAATCCCTGCTCTCTGATTGGTTAAAATTCCGGGCATTATTCATTCAGTAATGGCCCAGAATTTTTGGCACCTTGCCAAGTTTTTCAGCCAATCAGCTTTCAGTTCTTATTAATGTAGCCCTGGTAAGAAAATAGGGCTATATGTCTTTCCTCCTACTGGTATAAGCCCTGCTAAGGGCAGGCTGCCAGTAGTTATCATGGGTTTCCCCCACATCAAGCCCTGCTCTGAGTGGTGGAAGTAGGTCACCTGTGGAAAGTCTGTGTGGAAGGCATAGACACAGGGGAGGGGTCTGCTGACATCATGAAGGGGAGGGCTGTCTCTATTTAGTTGCCTGTTCCTGTCAGTGACAAGGAGTTCTGTCCTGGGTTCAGTCCTGAGCAGTAAGACAGTGTGTGAGCTAGCTAGGTTCCTGAGGAGTAGGGCCTAGTTAGCTATAGGTGGACCAGTGCCTCTCACCCTCCCTAGGGGGTGAAGGAAGAGCTAGCCCCACCCCGAGCGCCCGCGGCTTGGGGTGGTGGCAGGGACACAGTGAGTACCCAGAGACCATCCTGAGGGTGTGCAGTCTGGAGGGAGAGAAGACCCTGTACCTGATATGGAAACAAAAAGAAAACAGCGCACAACGCCAAATAGTGAAGCAAGTAATAAAAATGTATTACAATAATATTGGGGTATAAAATCTGCGTACATCAAATAAGGAATACATAAGCATTTAGTGTATATAACACTTGTTACCACTCCAGGATTGTAGACAGGGGAATCAGCTTTATCTGCAGGAGCCTCTGTGGTGGTTGTGGGGCACAGGATCCCTCATACACTCTTTGTCCAGCTGGAAGCTGCTTTCAGGGGAGTTCCTTAGCAGCAGTCTGGCTCAACTGCAGGTTCAAGCACTCACTGAAACAAAGTCTCAGGCGGCAGTATGCCTCTTCCAGGGGTTTTTCTTCTTTTCTTACAATCCTCCGTTTGCAGCAGTGACAGGGCAGTTGAGAGCCGATGGAGAGGCTCAGCAGACACTTCCGCAATTGCATGCACCTGCACGGCGTGCCACGATGTCGCTCCGTCACGTGATGTAGCGGGGTGACGTCACAGCTCCCGTGGCAATAAGGAAGGAGCAGAAGAAAGTCCTTCAGAGTCTCTACAGCGGCGCAATAACCGCTTCAATCAGCAAAAAAACCCCAAATGGTATTGAATACAATGCAGATACAGGGGATAATAAAAAACAATAAATTGGCATAAACTAAATACATCCAACGCGTTTCGTACATCTAAGTACTTCTTCAGGGAATAATTTTTGGCCATTACCCAGAGGTCTTAAATACCTCTCAGAGATGTCTCATTGGTCAGACTATTAAAGTTAGACCAATCATCTGATACAAACAAAATTATCAATAGTGGCGCTCTAGAATAACCAAATAAAATACAACCTGCCTAAACCCCCAACATACTACATGTGATAAACAGTGTATCAACAGTGTAATACAAAATATAAAAGTGATACCAATACAAACAAATATGGATGCCGCTATAACCCAGTGGAGGATCCTTCTCACGATCCCATGTAGATAGAAGTGGTGTAAGTCATCGGGAAGCGCAAGCCATGGAAAACAGAAAAAAAGTCTGATGGTGCAGTACACGTGATAATTCGTGAGTTAATATATTGATAAAGGTCTGTGTGCAAAATACTCACAAACATATAGTGAGTGCTGTTCACAAAAAGGTATCTTTAAATCTCAGCCCACCAAGGATGATTAACACTAGGAGCTTCTGGAGACATGGTAGTAGATTTAAAAAAGCATTTAGATCCTGCGATCTGGATCTCGGCAAACGAAGCGTGTGCTCTCTGCCTCCCCTGTGTATCGGCGTGCGTGTCACCGGTGCGTCTCACCGGATCCGGAAACCGGAACTGACGTCATCAGCCTGCAGGGGCTCCACTCGCTTAGGAATCTCTATGGTCTGGTCTGGTCAGCGTCACTCTACGCGTTTCTCCGCATTCGGTTTCTCACTCCTGAAGAAACCGAATGCGGAGAAACGCGTAGAGTGACGTCAGTTCCGGTTTCCGGATCCGGTGAGACGCACCGGTGACACGCACGCCGATACACAGGGGAGGCAGAGAGCACACGCTTCGTTTGCCGAGATCCAGATCGCAGGATCTAAATGCTTTTTTAAATCTACTACCATGTCTCCAGAAGCTCCTAGTGTTAATCATCCTTGGTGGGCTGAGATTTAAAGATACCTTTTTGTGAACAGCACTCACTATATGTTTGTGAGTATTTTGCACACAGACCAATCATCTGAGCCATGGTCAAAGTGATAGGGAAGATATACTATTACTTTTAAAACAAAAACAAAAACTTTATTGACAAAACCTAAAAACACCAATCGACAAATAACTAACCTATAATCTAGCCTACCATAAATATATAAAACCTTGCTGGAATTCCAGTCAATAGAAGAGGGGGGGATAGAGTTAAAACATTATCCTCCAAGGAGACTTATTGGATACATAAGTTGGATACCATGTCCCCCAAGGGGCTTAATGAGGATGTGGATATTTGGGCACTGTATTAAACTTTAATCATTAGCCCATATCCATAATAGACCCGTGGGACATGCTATCACTCTCTTTTTACTCTATTTCCCTTCTCCCTGCTGCACTTTATCCTGTTGTATTTTTAGCTAATCTTTTTTATATATATATGTAAAGGATTATAAAATGTCTATTTTAACTTTTTTATATACTAATACTGTGTTTCTTTTTATTCCAGCAAGGTTTTATATATTTATGGTAGGCTAGATTATAGGTTAGTTATTTGTCGATTGGTGTTTTTAGGTTTTGTCAATAAAGTTTTTGTTTTTGTTTTAAAAGTAATAGTATATCTTCCCTATCACTTTGACCATGGCTCAGATGATTGGTCTAACTTTAATAGTCTGACCAATGAGACATCTCTGAGAGGTATTTAAGACCTCTGGGTAATGGCCAAAAATTATTCCCTGAAGAAGTACTTAGATGTACGAAACGCGTTGGATGTATTTAGTTTATGCCAATTTATTGTTTTTTATTATCCCCTGTATCTGCATTGTATTCAATACCATTTGGGGTTTTTTTGCTGATTGAAGCGGTTATTGCGCCGCTGTAGAGACTCTGAAGGACTTTCTTCTGCTCCTTCCTTATTGCCACGGGAGCTGTGACGTCACCCCGCTACATCACGTGACGGAGCGACATCGTGGCACGCCGTGCAGGTGCATGCAATTGCGGAAGTGTCTGCTGAGCCTCTCCATCGGCTCTCAACTGCCCTGTCACTGCTGCAAACGGAGGATTGTAAGAAAAGAAGAAAAACCCCTGGAAGAGGCATACTGCCGCCTGAGACTTTGTTTCAGTGAGTGCTTGAACCTGCAGTTGAGCCAGACTGCTGCTAAGGAACTCCCCTGAAAGCAGCTTCCAGCTGGACAAAGAGTGTATGAGGGATCCTGTGCCCCACAACCACCACAGAGGCTCCTGCAGATAAAGCTGATTCCCCTGTCTACAATCCTGGAGTGGTAACAAGTGTTATATACACTAAATGCTTATGTATTCCTTATTTGATGTACGCAGATTTTATACCCCAATATTATCGTAATACATTTTTATTACTTGCTTCACTATTTGGCGTTGTGCGCTGTTTTCTTTTTGTTTCCATTTCCTAGAGTGTGTGGGGTGCTGAGCCACCCCCAATGTTTATAGCAGCAGACACCCTTATCAACCACACGGTTATGATTTAATTTATTATATAATCACTTATTCACTTGGTATTGTGGTTTATATAGTCTATATATGGTTTAGTCACTGCACTTTAATTAGTTATAAGTAGGAGTTAGATAGTAGCGCACAGTTTATTTTTGTTTGTCCTGTACCTGATACCAGCGTGTTGCTGTGATTGCTGCTGCTGTGTGTTGTGTGCTGCTGATAATAAAGAGAGCTGCTGCTACTTTTATAAGAGACTGACTGAGACTGGAATCTCTCATCCCTGTGTGGGAATTCTCTGTAAGGGTTCCCCCCCATATCCCTGGGGCTTCACAGAGATGGGGGCGTTGCACCACTGAGAACAGATGAAGGCATGTACCCCAGAGACCTGGTCCTGTCCTCCCCCACACCATCGCGGGAGACTCAGGCCCTCCTGTTGCCAGCAGGTATGCACCACACCAAGACATGTAGCCAGATCTTAGTACACCCTAGGGGGTCCGATCTGCGACCGGGGGGGGGGGGGGGGTCTGAGGGCTACATTCACAAAGAGTGAAATTTGCTCTTAGACAGGGGAGGTGGTTGAACAGGGGGCAGCATCAAGGCACTGACTTGTGATTGGATTGGTGATAGGTGATTGGACAGGGGGCAGCAGCCCCACCCTACCTACAGAGAGCTCCGCACAGGAGAAAGGTTTGTGTGTTTTGTGAATGTACAGTGTTTTATTGGTGTGTGTGTCTTCTGTTGGTTTGTGTTTTGTGGGTGTAGTGGGAGCAGCATAGTCTTGTTGGTGTGTGTCTGCTGTGTGTTTTTTTTGGGTGTAGAGGGGGGCTGCAGTGTGTGTGTCTTCAGTGTGTGTTTTGTGGGTGGAGGAGGGGTGCAGAGTATTTTGTAGGTGTGTGGGTTTACAGAGGGGCTTCAGTGGGTATAGGGAGAGGGCTGCTGGTGTGTTTTTGTGGATGTAGAGGTGACAGTCTGTTTTGTTGGTTTGTATGTGTCTCTGCAGTATGTTTTGTGGGTGCAGAGGGGCGGGGGCAGCAGTGTGTTTTGTGGGTGGAGGAGGGGTGCAGAGTGTTTTGTGTGTGTGTGCAGTGTGTGGGTTTACAGGGTGCTGCAGTGGGTGTAGAGGTGGGGCTGCTGCTGTGTGTTTTGTGGATGTAGAGGGGGCAGTAGTCTGTTTTGTTGGTGTGTGTCTGCAGTGTGTTTTGGGGGTGTAGAGGGGACTGCAGTATGCGTGTGTGTGTGTGTGTGTGTGTGTGTGTGTGTGTGTGTGTGTGTGTGTGTGTCAGTGGGTGTAGATGGTGGAGGAGATCTGCAGAGTGTGTTTTGGTGTGTGTGTGTCTGCAGTGTGTTTGTGGGTGTAAATGGGGGCTGCTGTGTGTGTTTGGTGAGTGTAGAGGGTGGAGGAGGGCTGCAGTGTGTTTTGTGGGTGTAGAGGAGGGGGGCTGTACAGTGTATAGGGGGGACTGCAGAGTGTGTTTGTGTATATAGATGTGGGGTTGCAGAGTGTGTGTGTGTGTGTGTGTGTGTGTGTGTGTGTGTATGTGTGTGTATAGAGGGGGCTGTGTGTATTTACAAATTATTTTTAATAAACTTGCCGTAAAAGCATAAGAATGTAGACAATCATGCTAATAAAAATCAATATGACTACAAAAGTTATCTTTTACGAAAAATTTAAAAAAAAAAAATAAGCCTACATTTAGCCTATAATAGTAATAATCCCCTCAGAACAGGGCATTATTGGCCAGTAATGCCCTGTTCTTCGGGCATTATTACTTAAATATTTAATCAGACAGAAGAACATAAATGATTTCCCTAGGAGACACTTATGGGAAAACATGACCATCAGTAGTTCAAAGCAACAAATTATTAAGGACCATGTTATTTGTAATGAAACAATTAGCAAGTATTGTATGCAACTAATAAAAAATTTGCTGTCTCTCCATGCACAGGTCAAAGTTACAGGTCAAAGTTACAGGTCAAAGTTGTACAGTTTACATTCAAGAACCTGAAAGTGCACCTACTGTACTCGAGCTTGTCAATACAATACAAATTAAAGTACAATTAAAGTAACACAAAATAGAGTACAGACACCCCTCAACATAGTGCCTGCCCTCAGACACTCATGGGTACCACCAGGGAACCCCTTGTGGGGCCTCCGGACACCCACGGGACCCCCTGAATGCCCACAGACACTCATGGGGACCACCTGAAGGCTCACAGACACCCATGGGGGCCCCCTGAAGGCCCACAGACACTCGCTGGGACCACCTGGAGGCCCACAGACACTCGCGGGGACCACCAAAGGGCCCCCGTACCCCCCAGGGGACCATCCGAGGGCCTAAAGACACCCACAGGGACCTCCTGAGGACCCCCGGACACCTGTGGGGACCACCCGGGGACACCCACCGGTCTCTGTTATCAAGCCTGTGTTAAAATAAATAAAATGGTTTTATGTGGGGCACAGGGGGTGGTTATTACATATTTTAATATAATTTTTTTTTACTAGTGTATATTAACAGGGGGTCTCCGGAGCAGAACCTTGTTGATTTGAGGTCCGGGGACCCCCTGCTTCTCGAGATACAGGCCCTATTATGGGGTGCTGGTATCTCCTATGCATTGAAATTTCCCGCGTCACGTGACCGTGGAAATCAAATGCATAGGAGATACCGACACCCCATACCGGGGCCTGTACCTCGGGAAGCAGGGGGTCCCCGAACCTCAAATCAATACGACCCCTCTCATCTACACTAGTAATAAAATTTCAATTAAAAAAATATATTTTCTGCAAAGATTTGTGCAGGGAGAGGCGTCTCTCTCTCTCTCTCTCTCTGCAGCAGATAGAACTCGCAGGGTGTGCCTTTTTCAGAGGGGCAATCATCTCGTCGCCGGCTACTCGCCATTTTAGCAAATATTGCTATCACTGGTATTCGGGGCTTTCTGCATACCGTGATAGCAACGCTGTCTAAAATGGCAATTTGTTCTATCGGAGATTAGTGCATAGACCCCTATGTGTATGTGTTTTGTCATCATATTCATTGTAATTTTTTGCGTTAAAAGATTTATCACCAAGCTGACCGCTCAAGCCATGCCCTCCAGGCCCCTCCAAGAAGAGGAACAGAAAGAAACCCCTCTGATACAATAATACCCTCCTGATATTATCAAACGACAAATAAATGCTTGTCAGGAGAGGGAAAAACTATTGCAAATTGATATGGTGTGGGTGAGAGACTCCAAGGGATTGAGGTACTGGACCAAGGGTTACATCAAGGAAATACCCTCTACTAGGGATAGATATTGTGTTTTCCAAGAATAAAGTTATACATTTCTCACAGAAGATTTTGAAAAGTATAAAAGAGGCGACTGTTGAAATGGACTGGGGGGGGCTCTGGAGAAGAATTGATGGCGATGTTCTGTTACCATTTTGTCTGTTCTGTTATGTCTTTAGTGTCCATTTTGTGTGTAAGAATGTGTGTGCGTGGTATGAATTAGATTCACTCACAGCAGATTTACGACTGTGCCTGTAGTTTAACGCCCACATTCCTGGTATCAAGAACTACCTGGTTCCCATAGTGATTTGTTTTAATCCAGTTTTAACCAGCTTTTAATGGTCTGTAAAATGATTGACTTAGAGTAAGGGAGTAATTATTATATTGTGCCTAGTAAGCTATGTTAAACAAAGGAAATTAAAGTGCATATAAGACCTGCCTGGCCCTCCCCTGGCCCAAACGTCTCATTTACATTTATGTGTATGATCATACACACATGTATGCTGTACAGGCATAAACTACTCATTATCTAAGAACCCGTGATTGCTCTTATATATTTGAGTTTGCAAACAACGACATTTGTGTGTGACCTCTGCCAAGTGGACTTTGGTGAATCTATAAACGTTAATTTATCACCATGCCTTAACATTGCACAGACTTAAATAACATTAGAATGTCTTGTTTGATCTTGCTTAAATCTTCTGAAATTGTTCAGAAACCTAGGCCATGCTGCCAGAATTCTACCTTGCTACAGTAGATCACCATAGGAATAGAAGAGAAAAATATATATTTTTCTCACTGTACTGTATAATTAAGTCAAGACAAGCATAACAAAAAACAGAAAGAAAGAAAGAAAGAAAGAAAGAAAGAAAGAAAGAAAGAAAGAAAGAAGAGGTGGAGGAAAAACAATTTTTTACATTTTTACGTTCCAGTACATAGGGATGAATTGATTGTAGATAGATATGTGGTGAGTCTGTGCATCACAAAATAAGCTCATCAGTAGCATAAGTCCATCCAAATGAATCCAAACTTTAGAACCACTGTATAATTAACAGAGATGTTCATTCCAGGGGAAAAAGGAGACCAAGTGGTGCCCACACAGCTACCACATCCAATGGTCCTTTAAAGACATAAATCCCCCATGGGATATAATCCATAAGCAATCCCACACAAGAGAGGTAATAATAAAAGGGCTATTGCCCTATACCCGACTGTGGAAGTTCCAAGTGGGATGGATTCTGCAACGTGCAATCCTCAGAGGTGTAGATCAGCAGATGAAGGAAGAAAGGAGCACAGCTATCCGCATCCATAGGGCATGAAATGAAACATAGGGCAACAAAAACGAATATTTATTAATTAATCAGCTTACAATGGGGTAGAACACTTGGAGTTGCCCTATTTTTCATTCCATGCACTCTGGATGCGGATAGCTGTGCTCCTTTCTTCCTTCATCTGATGTATTGATTCTGGGTAGCACTAATGAGAAAGTGAGATTCAGCATTTCGCTTCTGAAAGCAGCCGATTGAGGATATAAAGGAAATATTTCCTTCACAAGTCACTGGTATCAACGAGGAACTAATGAAGCAGAAGATCACTTGGTTGCAGTTTGAAACACCAGCTACCATTAGCTGTGCAAGAAATGCTGGGAATGTTTGTTGCGGGTTGTGTTATGTTTGTATAGGGGTACTAGCAGTAGTAGTACAACAATTCTTTGTTTGAATAAAACGAAATAACAACTTTTATATTTTTCTCAAAATGTTGTTTCCCTCACTTGTTCATAAAAAAGTACATAAATGCATATTATACTTGTAACGGTGTTTTCCCTGGGCCCTTCTGATCCTGACCCATATGTAAGAAAATCCCCCAATTACATGGATGTGTGATATGTGGTGCACCTGCTGGTAACAGAACTTCTGAGTCTCCCGCTGGGTTGGTATGGGGAAATATCACCATGACAGGCGTCTGAAGTAGTGTTCTGAGTCCTACTCACATTCAATGCAGCGCCTCCACCCCATCAGGATCCCTACGGCAGCAGGGGGAAGTATCTGATGGGGAACTCCTTCTTGGTGCATCCTCCTGGGGAATAACTCCACACTCACACAGCAGGGAGCTTTTGAACCAGGGCATCTTTAATGTCATCTCCTCTGGCAGACTGCCCATCATCGCGGCCGACACTTAGCCACTCATTCCGTTGAAGTACTCCATGCAGAGGGTTCCCTCTCTCTTAATTGAGTTGTTCTCCACCTCTCCCCTAAGGGGAGGCTACCACCTGTTCCAGGTCCCTGGACACAGTATGTAATCAGCTTGCACTCTGACAGACAGACTTGAACTGCTGCAGACACTTCACTCAGAACACAAGAACATAACCACTAACTTTAGGCAGTTCTGTGTCTTATATAACCTCCAGAGGCAGACCCACCTTTGTGTCACTAACAGTGGACACAAAGCATGTTGTTACTTCCTTTGTTACATATGACACTTCACCAGGGTTTGAGGGCAAACCTCCATGATTGTTACTGGCAACCCTGTCTACTTACCAGGATTACTGCCAGCATGAGAAAGAGCTATACACCATTTTTACACTTGGCTACAATCTCCCCCTGGTAGAACCCAACGACCCTGGCTGGGATCTAAATTTGTGGAACCTTCCTTCAGGTAGCACTGCAACACATAACAACATAACAATATATTAGCATCAAAATACATTATTTCAACACACGCATGGTTTATCAGAAACATAATCGCATAACAGCTGCACCTGACCTGCAAGACTGCACTGCTCCTAAGGAGAATCTGAATTAATAGTAGTGCCTATGGTCTGGTTTCTGCACCTCCCTCCCATTGGCATCCTTTACTGTAACACTGTATGATCTAGGCGGCCCATTCTCTGGCCTATACTCCATCTTATGCATGAAGATGTTGCGCCCAACACTCCATACCCACATCAGATAAGATATCCTTTCTTCCATCTTGAATGGAGCTTGCCCCCCAGATTTGGACATGATATAATCCTCCACTGTTTCTCTTAACCACGTATCCCTGTTATCCTCAATCTCTTGCATGAGGGGCTCAGGAACATATGGATACTCCAGACCATGCATTCTCTAATACCTAGCAACTATTACTCTCTCAGCCCTGCTTATTCAGATGAGTTTCTTGTTACCTGCCCTGCCTGGCAGCACCCACGATAATGGTTCCTCAGATGCAACCACATCATAAAGTATGGACGACCCTCGGGGAGTAACTAAGCCTTTCTGTATGTCATACACCCTTTTCTGAGCTCTTCTAGGCGCTCCTCATCTGAGTATTCGCCCTCATCCCACCAGTGGTCCACTATGTCACTTCTAATTAATATGAACCGTGTACGGTCCAACCAGGTCTCATACCCCTTGTAGGAGGACATGTGCAGAGGTAGACAATGGAGACTGTTGTAAGGTGAAATTAAAAGAAGGCTTTATTGTGCCTGTTGCTTTAAACACAGCAAAAAAAATCAACATAAGCGAAATAGTGAGCCAAACAAAACCTGCTCCACTTTGGCATATACAGTATGTATCCTTATATTCCAGCCCTTTTTAACCGGGTGGCTACCCAAGCTATTCATCAGCCAAGTCATATAGGTATATATATAGACAACAGTCAATGGAAAATAAAGTCTTATACGAAAAGTCTTATCTGTTAGCTGGGCTGCTGTAGGGGAAGCTTCTCTGCTCTCTTGGATCCGCACCCATGTGTGCTAAGGCAATCTCCGGGCTCCAGGTTAGAATCTTGTCCCCTTTGTCTTGTGGTCAGCTTGTCGCTCAATACATCTGTCCTTCCTTGGTTCAGCCCAGTTGTGAACTAAGGAATCTCTGCTCTGTCTCCTAGTTCAGCTCAGGTGTGAGCTAAGGAGTCTCACTTCCTGTCTCAGAGGCAGGCTTTTTCTACCACCTGTAATCAGCCAGGTGGTGTTAGTTAATTGCCTACCAGCAGTTAACCACCACACTGCTGGATTAGAGGCACATTTGTGAACAGGGATAAGTCCCCTGTTACATACCTCCCCTGTTTGTGGGAAGCTCTGGCTTACCACGGCCAAAGCCCATCCTTCCACACTCATTCGAGATCTTTCTGTGACTTGAATGAGAGTGGATGGAGGAAGAGAACCCTCTGTCCCGCTGGGATTGGAGCCCTTTCTCCAGTTTATTTTTGTCTCCTCCCGAAGGTGCTTGAGATCAGCACTCCTCAGTCGCTCGAGGAGGACTTTTTCCAAGTACAGTCTTTTTACCGAGTGCGTGGTCATGAGATTTCCATTGCGTCGGGCACTCTTCTTTTTGTAGACACACTGTATGTCAACAGTTGTAGAGCAGTTAGGAGTAGGCTTAGAGTTTTCCACTCTTGAAACGGTCTTTCTGCACCTCCTCCACACAACAAAGTCACCAGTTCAGCTTCTTTGGGACTCAGTTGCACCTCCACCTCCCTTTCCAGAGAACGTCCTATCTTTTCAGCTTCCTCAGCTAAGGATTCTTCTGGCTTTGATTCTGCATTCCTACCTCTGTTTGTTGCCTGTTGGGCAGCTGCAGGTTTGGCTAGAGCTTTCTTAGGTGGCTCAAACTTTGTAATCTTGTTTTGAAGGTGCGTGGAGTCCCCAACTCTCACTGTACCCTTGTCCTCATGGGCATTAGTTACTGTGGGACACCGGTGCTTGGGCAGAGCCAATACCTTTTTCCATATTGGAGGAATCTGTAAGTTACTGGTCTGCAGAATCTCACTCTGTTTGAGTGCGTCTTGCAAGTCTCTTCTTAGGGAATTTATCTGCGCACTTTGCTTTCTCTGAGTCTGTATCAGTGTCTCCTTCATATTCTGGAGCTCTGTAATTTTTGTCGTCAAGGTTGCCGCTGTGTCTGTTTTCTCCTTGGTGTACTGACTCAAGGGAATGGAACAGTCTCTGTCTCTCCAGCTCTTGCTCCAGTTTCTGAGCCTTCTCACGCTCCCTCTCATACAGTCACCTGGTATCGAAGCTCCGTCTCCAATGATGCTCTGAAGACATGCAGCATGGCCTTTAGCTCCTCATACTGCTCTGTGGGGACGTACTGGGTATTCAGACGTTCCTGCAGCGCTTGTACCTCTTTAGCAGCCTGCAGCTTTTCTTCCTGCAGTGTTTGCTGCTTCTCCTCAGCATTCTGGAGGTGCGTACGCAGACCTTGCAGTTGGTTCTGCAGTCGGTGCTCTGTAATTTCATCTGCTTCAAACTTTTCATCTTCCAAAAGTTTATTTATTTCTTTAAGCTCGTGCAGCTTTTCATTCTTTCCCTTGACGTGTTCTGTCAACTCAGAATGTTCTTTTTTTAATCTTAAATTTTCTCTTTTTTCAGTCTCTGTACTATTCAGGGCCTCCTTGCAGTCCACCTTCCATTTTTGCACATCTGCTTGGAAGCGGGCTGTCTCCTGGCGTGAGACTTCCATCTCCAGGTTTAGGTTAGGAAGCTCCTTCTGAGAGACTTTGAGATCTAAGTTAAGATGCAGGATAGTTTTTTTTGAAATGTCCAGCTCCTCAGTGAGACTGTGAAGTTCCTTTCTGGAGACTTCCAGTTCTGTGCGGCAGCTGTTGATCTCATGATGTGAGGCATCCAGTGCTCTGCGGAGTGTATGAACCTCCTTCTGAGATACGTCTACGTCTGTCCGGACACTGTTGACCTCCTGTTGTGGGGCATTCAGCTCTATGCGAAGAGTGTGAACCTCTTGCTGGAAGACTGTCATCTGCTTCAGTGCCTCCTCATATTTCCGCTTCAGCTTAGCCATCATTTTATCAGATTGGCCCTGCTTTTCATCCATGGCGGTAATAGTAGAATTTGCAGTATCTAGCACAGTCTTGAGATCGTCCAATTCTGTCCTGGCCAAGGAGTACATTGTGAGCACATCTTTCTGTAGCTTCACGTTATTTTCCCGGAGCCGATCACAGCCACGCCTGGCAAACTTCAGGGCATCCCCAGGGCTGGTCAAGGGATCGTCATTGAGCAGTTCCGGCTCCGCTTCCCTGGGATGGTTGGTTGAGGTTTTTTCACTATTGGCACCTGACAGACACTTTTTTGGGGTACACGACTTCTGCCTTGGGCCCTCTGGATATTCGGTCATCCGCGTGATGACTTCTCCATTTTCTCTAAGCTGCAGGGCATTTCGGACCCCCTTTTCCTCCGCAAGATCTGCAGATGTATCTGTTCCTTCCACGGTAAGTGAAGAACCACTTTTCTTTTTCTTTTTTCGCCTTTTTATTTTGGATGACACCGTCCCCTCAGGGATACTGGGCTCTCCATCTTCATTTGAAATTTTAGCAGCGTCACTGGATCCACCTGGCTTTTCTTGCAACTGTAATAGCTGACGGAAATATTTGGTGATCCACTGCTCCCGCTCTTTCTCCTGCCGATCATATTGTCATCATAGGGAGTGGTCTTTTCGGTTTGTACCGTGTTCAGGCACCCCCACCATTCTTGGGGTGTTTTGTGGGCGTGACTCGGTTTGGGTTCCCCATAAGAGATGTCTTCCTCCTCATCGGACTGGAAGGGCCACTCTTCCGTGGGGTAGGGTGCATTACAGGAACGTTGTATTTTGTCCTCCATTTTGGGGCTATCAGGTAAATTTTTCTTCCTGACCTCAGGAGGCACTATTGCAGCTGTTGTCACTGTATTTGCTAGAACCCCAAATGGTGGTAGTCCTACAGGTGGGCATATTTTGCTTGTAGAGGTCGTAGCTCTCACAGGCCTCTCTGTAGACTTATTCTTCCCTTGGGTAAGTTTTACAACATTAGCATTACTGTGCATGCATTCACTCTCATCGTCTGAATAAGGCCTGAAGGGACACTGCTCCGTGTGGTGGGTCTGTATTTGACTTCAGCTGGGTGGCCATTTTAAATTCCCAGGGTTCTATTTCTTTAAATAAAGTGCTTGCTAGCTGCCCATTTTCTGGCTTCAGCAAAGGCATTTGCTTTCCACTATTTACTTGCTATGTACAATCCCTCCGCTTCAGCAACAGAATTTGGTTTTCTGCTTGAGTTGAGTAATTTTCAGTCTCATCTTTGGGTATTATGGCATTCACTCTTCACACTTTGGGTGCCTGTTTTACTCCCAAGATACATAGGCAGACTTTTTTACTTGCAGAAAAAAAAAACATTCTTTGCAGTGGAATATTTCTTTTACACAGTTCAGCAATCCCTTTAGGGATTGCCGGTAGGGCAATTTTACACTCAGCATTTGTTTGCTGAAAATTTCCCTGCTTCAGCACAGTCTTGCATCAATTTTCACACTTTTCTGCATATACTCCATTAACAGCTGGTAGTCCTATGCGGTGTGGCAACCTTTATTTGCAGAATCAGTACCGCTCGTGGGTCACCTGCTTCAGCGAAACATTTGAAAACAACAAACACCTATCCCTTTTAAGGGCTAACTCACTTCTTGAACCCTGACTATGGCTGGAAGGCAAAACCCCTATTTCAATGACCATATTACACTTTGTGATAGGCGAATAAGGTTTACCTGCTGCAGCAGTCTCTCTCTCTCTCCTCTTGGGATTGGGAAAAGAGTCCATCTGTGGTTTTGTGAGTTTCAGTGCAGTGTAGATTTCCTGCCTGCGTGTGTCGCTTTAACGCTGATCTCTGCTGCATGTGATTATTTATGTTGCTCAGGCTGTTTGTAGGCAAAAAGCACAAAAAAAAATTCCATAGGAAATCTCCGGGTCCTAACTTCAAAGACCACCTCTCATCCCAAACTTCTGACACCATATGTAGGATTTCCTTAGTCTAAACGTTTAGTAAAGAAGTAGTAAAGGAAGCACAATAGAGGACTGGAAATGGCATACAGGTTTTAAAGGGTACAGGAGGGAATATAATAGGGAAAAGATGACTCAACAAATGTCAATGAGGTAAATAAAAACGTGTGAGGGAAAAAAGAAGGGGCAAAAAAAATGGCTTAGAAAAGTTAGTGAGGTTGCAAGACACCCAGTGGGTAAGGCTGTTCCCCAATTAAGGGAGACTGCCTGCTCCCCTGTAAATTAACCTTCTTTCTACTCCCACCTCAGTGATGATACTTTATGTCCCTTCAGTGAGTGAAAACTGACTCCCCCACATGTATTTACTAAGCTGTGCTAAGCATTAGAGCATCTTACAGACCACTAACGTGAATTAGATATGGCCTAAGCCTTTCCGACAGTAAGGCTACCTATAGCCCACATATACCTATCTATTGTCTAGTTCAACCTGCTTCAAAATAGTTAATAAGCACTTACATAAACACAGAATATAAACAAATGTCTCAAGCTAAAAACCAAGAGTTTGAAAGACCTACCAAACAAAAACAACAAAAAAAAGCGCAGACACCTTAAAGCTATATCAATGTATATCTTTAGTCAGATTGAAACATTGTAGAGTTTCAAACTATTGTAACTAGAAAATGATTTCACATTTTAGCTCCTACCATTTATTTGGCACTTGCACCATGGCATATGGAGCAGGAGGTTCCTTCTGCTCATACATGCAAAGTACTGCTCTTCCTCTTATCCCTCCCATTGTCTTGGGCCTATAACAGATAGGATGGCATGAATAATATAATGATGCCATCATGGGAGCAAGTAGGGACGAGAGGTGAGGGACTGGGAAACAAAAGGGCTAACAGGGGGAGCAATCAGATAATTAATAACCATTCAGCTTAATATGGTTCTCATTGAAAATGACATTTTACCTAATTTTGCACCAAAAAAGGAAAACTTCCCTTTAAAGATAATTACATTTGTTGAAGGAAGCCAATAATTTTGGCACATCATTTACGAAACTTACAGTATCATCAAGAGCCTTATGTCTCTTTCCCCCAACCAAAAGAACACCTAGGACTTATTATCATGTTGATATCATAACATTTAGAGAAGGAAACTTGCCCTTAATGATACCGTGCAGGCATACTGCATGAACTTATGTGTAATAAAATCTGAACAGCCTTGTATTCTTCATGAGAAAACTATTGGCAACGATAGGAACCGTTTGGGGTAAAATCCCTCTGTTCTCAATACCATTTGTCTGATTTCACTCAAGTCTGAATAAACGCTTATTTTTCTTGTAAATGCTGATTTTGTACCTTCCAAACCTCATCCAGGAGCCTATTAAATTAATGAGATAGAAGACAGAGCTACAGCAGTCAACATGTTATTGTTATATAGCACAACTGCCATTACAATGTGCTTGGCTTTCTCCGGGGACATTTAATTTCCTCTCTTCAAATGAGCTGCAAAGCTGTGAAGCCTGGCAGTGTTCTTTCTAGACACTCTGTGATGCAGATAATGAGGGTACTGATAGGTGCCTAGGAGACACTGATGGCTTTGAGCACAGCTATGGTCTGATAATATTTTATGCCAGTAGTGTCACAGTGGAACCACTATCATTCCTGAAGGAATGGTTCATCTTTATGTGTAATACAGCAGCTGTCACATAAATGGCTAATAGGGAGGCAAAGAAGAGCCATAGTGCAAGTAATGCCTGTCACTTAATAATTTTAAAGGCATCTGACTCCATGCTCTAATAAAAGAGCTCTTGACATTTTTATGTTGTTTGCCATGGGTGCAAGTATACATTGAGAAGCCCCGTTGTTTGCACCAGCTCTGGACAGATCTAATTTGAATAAAAAAGTAATTAAAATGTATTAGAGGTACATGGTGTCATGACATCAGGAGGTCTTGAGTTAACTCCTGTGTCATTTAACCACCCAACCCCCAACCAATTAGACACAAACTCCAAAATTGGGGTAAAATTACCACATCTTTTATTAAAACATACCAAAAATACAAGCACCATCACATTGCACCCACACAAATTTAAATTCACTTGCATCTTATAAACATATACACATGGATTTTAACCCGTACAATTTGACTAGTCTCCCACCAAATGAAGACCTCTTTTCTCCCATCCTGCAAACCCATATTGAAGGTATCGAGGGCTATTTCCTAGAGACGAATACCATCCTCCCTATACAAACCTGACCAAGCACCCTCCAAATTCCTGTGCTTCAAAAGAGATTCCCTCTAAACTTTCCATAAAAGTGGCCACCCCTTTATTTAGCTTCCTCCTACCTCTCCACAGCCCTTCCCTCCCTTTCTTCCGGCAATACCTGCATAGCCACCACTTCAGATTAATCTGACACCGAAGAAATAAAAGCCAGAAAATCTGGACTATGTCCCTCATTGAAAAAAACAAATCCACTGTCCTAATCTTCACCAGGTAATTTCCCTCCACATGTAATATTAGAACTGCCAGTTCTGCTAGTGACCTCTTCATCCTTAACAGCTAAGGAAGCGTCTGATCTCAATGCATACCCTGAGGGCCCACCACAATACCTCTGCCACATTCTCTTTCAGCCCAAGATGCTTCCCATATGACCTTTTATTTGCCCTCTTCTTGGCCCAATGGATGTAGGAGTCACCGTTCATCCAAATTCTCCAACGGAAATAACCTAGATGACAAAATGACGTGTTGACAGCTTTTAGCAAACCTTCCAGCCTGTGACTCCCACCTTCCAATCTTCTTTATCACCTCCTCCCATAAACCCAGCCTAGTTGCCTCAGTAGCGCCCCTATCCTAAAAGAGTGTGGCGTGAAACTTGCCAGATCGATGCCTAACTGCTGCAACGTTTTCCTAAAAACTCTGGTGAACTGAAAATATGTAAGACAGGCCCCATCCAAATGAATACAAAACGGACCCTGGACCTATGGTCGACTAGCTATATAGGCCTTAATTTCGCTTACATGACAGATCTTCTCCTGGCTGCATGCAGCTATATCAATCCACAGTTCTCCGCACTCAAAACAAACTTGTCTCTGACACAAGTACTGCAAAGAATTATTGCTTTTAATGGCAGGAATGAAAAAGATCACACAATGTTTCATGGGGAACCCCTTCATCAGGTATAGGCAGGGGTTCCCCCCAAAATGTTGTGTGATCTTTTTCATCTCTGCAATTAAAAACAACAATTCTCCCACCTCAAAGCTTGAAAAGCACACTGCTGACAATGTCCCACAATGCCACTACAGCAGGCCCGGCGATACCGGCCATCTTCTGTCCTTAGATGGTATCACCCTTCTCTACCACAAAAGCAGCCACTTTATCATAAAAAAAAACAATTAATACAAACCTCACCTCATATAATTTACAGAAAAAGTATGTTTCCACCAACTTCCTTTCCATGGAATCGGGAGACATACTTTGTTCCGCTAGCCCCCATAAGTATGCCACCATCCCCCCAATCTGTTCCTCATACATACAGGCGGTGCTCCAAACTCTTCTAAAAACTCACAGTATTCCCCCCAACCCCTAAATATGGCACCCAGGTTGCGGGGGCCAAATACTTTCTTATCACATCAATCACTCCTCCAAACCCAGGCTCCATAAAGGATCTGGGCATATTTGCTCCTCTGTGTCCGCCTCTGGTGCCAACCTTTGGAATAACCCCACCTTGGAACGACACATTTCATCAGCGATGTTATTTTCCAACCCTGGGAACATGCTTAGCCCTAAAATAAATGTTCCCGATATACAAAGGAGCACTAATCTTCTCAGCAATCGCACCACTGGTGGCTGTCAACCCGTTCACTGTTTCCACTACCCCAATGTTATCCGACCTGAATAGCAGCCACTTTTCCACAGCCACCACCGGAACAAAATCTAAAAAGGTAAACTTTCAGACCAATCCTTCCTCTACCTACAAATGAGGCTAGCTCTCCGCTCATGATCACCCATGGAAAAATGCTAAAATGTAATTGTATCCGTAACCCGTTCTAAAGCTCTATTAAAAACTTCTGGGTCCAGCCACAAGGTCCTCCAATTGAATGACTGCAAACAAATCTTCCACACAACCAAAGCAACCTTTAAAGCTTTTGTCACCTTAATGAAGTCATGAGGTTTTTAACCTCCACTAAGCCCTTCAAGCAAATGCCACATGCCTCAAAAGCAACTGAAGTTGCGTTAGCATTATCTTTTGGGCTATCCTCATCCCTTTAATCTTCCCTTGCCATTCTACCAGCTTGCTCCTAGGCAATCTACAAACCATCTCCACTGTGTCGATCTCAATACCCAGAAATTAAAGCCTTGTCATGGGGCGCTCTGTATTTCTTTTGGCCAGTGGTTTCCCAAAACCTGCTGCTTGCTGCTTAAAACTCCTCAACAAAAAATGCAATTTCCAGACCCTGCCGTACCGACAAAAAAAATAATAATTGAGGTAATGCAGTACCCCCTCGTTCACCGCTACTGAATAATTCAAAATAAAAACAGCATATTGAACATTCCATTGGCAGGCAACGGTCACTCCCCTTCCCCTCCCCCCCCAAACTCACACAGCAGTAAATGGAAACATTGTAGATTAAAGCAAACGAATGAATCGATGTCCGTCGTTGCTAAAAATGAACCTGGACCACACCTCTTCACCATCTCTATTACCCCATCAAAAGAAGTGTATGTCACCCTGCAGGTATACTTGTTGATACCAGAATTGACAGATGCCCCTTCCGATATGATAGATAGTAGATAAGTCAGTATGCACCTGGCTGCTTCTTGGGAGATGTTGCAGTAAGACTGTGAAGATATGTGAATTCAGCCAAAAAAATTACAAAATAACAGAGCTTTAACTTCAGCATAGATAAACAAATGATAAAACATGTCCTGGGAAGGGCTTTGCCCTTTTCCCAGCAAGGGCAGTTCAAGTCCAGGATACACAAAGAGCAAGAGTAAGTGTAAAATCCCAGAAAGGTCAGGTAGCCCTAATGCCTGTACAGTTATACAGAGCTAACCATGCTGTGTTGAAGAAGCACAGTACTTAACTCCTTTTGAATTTGTGTTTGGCTGCAGCTTGTTGTTTATAGTGTTAAGACTATGGGCCTCATGCAGTAAGCCTCGATAAAATCTTTTCGGCAAGGGTTGCGGATAGGGATTTTTTTGGTGATTTGCCCTCGCGGTATTCAGTAAGGGAGAATCCATGCCGATCCCTGCCGAATCACTGCGAAAGCAAAACTGCCGATGAGCCTGTGCCGATACAGCCTGGCTCCCGATAACCTTCCGATAAGCCTTTTCTGCCGATAGATGTTTGCGAAAACACAAGCGAAAGATTCCTCCTTGAATGCACTCAGAAAGGTTAGTCAAAGTGATATGGTTAATGCATTAAAAAACCCTTTTAATCACATATATATAGTTAAAACCATGTTTGTATAGAGGGGGATGGTGTAAATAGTCCAGGACCAATCCCTACTGACAGACCAAAAAAGATCTTCCTGAATAAATAGGCGGAAGATAGTATAAATAACAATACACCACCTTAATGTGGGCTCGCTAACTTAGAGAATCACCAATGTATAGCTTCAGACTAGGAAACCTGTCCCGTCTAGGGAAATCCTATTGTCAGTAAAATCAACAGACCTGAATAGATACAGGCTGTTGATACTAGATTTGAAGGGGTGATAAACTGAAAGCCGACTGGTCAAATAATAAGGACCTGTGTAATGTCAATAGACCACATTAAGTATAGATGTAAGACAACTCCAGAACAGGGTGAAGTCAACAAAAAAAGTGAAGAAAAATACTACATAAAGTGAATACATAATCACACACAAAAACAATCTATAAATATAATATACAATTAATAATAAAATACGTGGCTTGATGGTGTTGAGCTCTGCGGGGGGCAAGCACAAAGTGTGCTCTGCTAGTGCCCTGAGGCACGGTTCTGTGACCGTATCCAGTTATAGCCTCGGAAATATGTTAATCAGTTAGCGCAGAGATCACTGAATAGAGTCTCCTAGATTGGAACCACTGACTGTAATGGCACACAAGACACCAGTCATATATAATCATCAGTACATGGGGTATTGTCCACACTTATTTAACAGTGTTGTGTCGCAATAAGTATATAATACCCCAGACCAGGTCATCGGCATGGGCCCCTTATTAGTGGGGACTATACCAGTGATGTCCTATAGTCCCACATAGATAGTACAATACCATAGTGATAGCCGGTCAGGAAGGGAAGCTAGAATATGTACAGCAATGTGATACAGTTTCCCTAGACATTTACATCTAACAGGCTAGTTGAGTATTGTACTTAGCTTAGGGGCGCTGTATGTGTCCATTTCTGCATCTCTGGGTCCCAAAGGGAGGGGAGGCAGGATGCCGAGATGAGGATGTCAGGGTTTCAAATCAGCAGCTATAGCCGCAGAGACACCATCCCGCTTCTAGGAAGCGTCCATTCAGTGTGATGATGTCACTATGTTCCGGTCACCTGACGCACGTTTCGCGCGTGATCGCGCTTTCTCAAAGGTACAGGCACGTAGTAGACGTGCACATTAAATAGCTCTTGGCTGCCATAGCAACCTTCGGGGGAGTGTCTACCTTGAGTCGCTTGCTGGACTATCTGCTGCATTGTCTGAATCCCGGCATGATAATTAGTATCAGAGATAACCTGACCAACACATATATAAGGAATTATTGCCCTAAGTGAGCATTGACAGTGGTGGTCAAAGTGTGACACATGCTAGCTAGATAAAGTGTCTAGATTGGATATGGATGCAGATGCAAACAACAGCAGCATAAATTGAATGCACATGATTTAGTACAAGAAATGGCATAGATGGTGATACCAGGTAAGTGAAGGCAATACCACAGTAATTCATGTAGATATGACTATTAAAAGCCGATATACCGCCGTGAGGTCGAAATAGGTGGCCATATCTCTGCCCGCATAAGTGGGTGGGTAATCACACTGCACCCTGCAGATAGGTGGCCCAAGATGTCTGGACAAAGGTATATAGGGGAAGGTAGATGGTAGTGGTGGGGTGCCCAATGGGGCAAGAGAAGTGGTGTACCCTCATTGTATAGGGCCATCGAGCAGGAGTATACTGTCAGATAGGACATGGATGACGGACATACTCATATACACAGATGGGAATGGGGTAGAATAACCATGATATGTGCTTCAGATAAATGGGGAAAAGAGAAATTCCTCATTAAGTACCTTAGGGGCCAGGGTACCTAAGGTGTAAATCCACCGGGATTCACGTTTCAAGATCTCGTTATCCCAGTCCCCCCCTCTGCTGTGATTGGACACGGCCTCAATCCCCACAAACTTGAGGGCTGTAGATATTCCCTGATGTCGGTTATGGACGTGGTTCGCAACAGGGGTATCACGGTGGTTGTGAATATCCCCTAGGTGCTCAAGTATTCTGTGCCTTAACTGTCGTTTGGTCTTACCAATATATTTTTTTATTGCAGACACAGATAATTTGATACACCACGCCCACGGTTCTACAGTTCATGAACTGACGGATATTGAAACTGTGTGTGTCATTCCTGTTGTGGAAGGTCTTGGTGGGCATGCAGGAAGAACACGCTCTGCATTTATGACATTTGTAGAAGCCAGCGGATCTGTTGGCTAGCCACGTACCTGTAGATGATCTTTGGTAGTGGCTATGTACCAACAGATCCCGGAGGCTAGTTGCTCTTCTGCTCACCAGTGTCGCCCTCTCATTCAGGACCTCTCTTAAGTCAACATCCTCGCGCAGTACGTGCCAATGTGTGTTAATGATGTTATTGATTTCTGACCATCTGCTAAGGGGTATACCTACTAGCCAGTTTTTACGCCTGAGGAGGAACTGCTCATCCAACGAGGACTTTGAGACACAGGCTGTAGCTATGAAACTGAGATTTCAGGATAGGGGATACAGCAATAGGGTCATTAAAAGAGCTTACCAAAGAGCAAGACTGACAGATAGGAATACTCTGTTAGATGAAAGGGTGACTCCTCTGAACAATAAACAAGTGATACGTTTCATTGGTAGGTTCAATAACCAATGGTCAGAAATCAGAAACGACAGTTAAGGCACAGAATACTTGAGCACCTAGGGGATATTCGCAACCACCGTGATACCCCTGTTGCGAACCACGTCCATAACCGACATCAGGGAATATCTACAGCCCTCAAGTTTGTGGGGATTGAGGCCGTGTCCAATCACAGCAGAGGGGGGGGGGGGACTGGGATAACGAGATCTTGAAACGTGAATCCCGGTGGATTTACACCTTAGGTACCCTGGCCCCTAAGGGACTTAATGAGGAATTTCTCTTTTCCCCATTTATCTGAAGCACATATCATGGTTATTCTACCCCATTCCCATCTGTGTATATGAGTATGTCCGTCATCCATGTCCTATCTGACAGTATACTCCTGCTCGATGGCCCTATACAATGAGGGTACACCACTTCTCTTGCCCCATTGGGCACCCCACCACTATCATCTACCTTCCCCTATATACCTTTGTCCAGACATCTTGGGCCACCTATCTGCAGGGTGCAGTGTGATTACCCACCCACTTATGCGGGCAGAGATATGGCCACCTATTTCGACCTCACGGCGGTATATCGGCTTTTAATAGTCATATCTACATGAATTACTGTGGTATTGCCTTCACTTACCTGGTATCACCATCTATGCCATTTCTTGTACTAAATCATGTGCATTCAATTTATGCTGCTGTTGTTTGCATCTGCATCCATATCCAATCTAGACACTTTATCTAGCTAGCATGTGTCACACTTTGACCACCACTGTCAATGCTCACTTAGGGCAATAATTCCTTATATATGTGTTGGTCAGGTTATCTCTGATACTAATTATCATGCCGGGATTCAGACAATGCAGCAGATAGTCCAGCAAGCGACTCAAGGTAGACACTCCCCCGAAGGTTGCTATGGCAGCCAAGAGCTATTTAATGTGCACGTCTACTACGTGCCTGTACCTTTGAGAAAGCGCGATCACGCGCGAAACGTGCGTCAGGTGACCGGAACGTAGTGACGTCATCACACTGAATGGACGCTTCCTAGAAGCGGGATGGTGTCTCTGCGGCTATAGCTGCTGATTTGGAACCCTGACATCCTCATCTCGGCATCCTGCCTCCCCTCCCTTTGGGACCCAGAGATGCAGAAATGGACACATACAGCGCCCCTAAGCTAAGTACAATACTCAACTAGCCTGTTAGATGTAAATGTCTAGGGAAACTGTATTACACTGCTGTACATATTCTAGCTTCCCTTCCTGACCGGCTATCACTATGGTATTGTACTATCTATGTGGGACTATAGGACATCACTGGTATAGTCCCCACTAATAAGGGGCCCATGCCGATGACCTAGTCTGGGGTATTATATACTTATGGCGACACAACACTGTTAAATATGTAGTGTGGACAATACCCCATGTACTGATGATTATATATGACTGGTGTCTTGTGTGCCATTATAGTCAGTGGTTCCAATCTAGGAGACTCTATTCAGTGATCTCTGCGCTAACTGATTAACATATTTCCGAGGCTATAACTGGATACGGTCACAGAACCGTGCCTCAGGGCACTAGCAGAGCACACTTTGTGCTTGCCCCCCGCAGAGCTCAACACCATCAAGCCACGTATTTTATTATTAATTGTATATTATATTTATAGATTGTTTTTGTGTGTGATTATCTATTCACTTTATGTAGTATTTTTCTTCATTTTTTTTGTTGACTTCACCCTGTTCTGGAGTTGTCTTACATCTATACTTAATGTGGTCTATTGACATTACAGGTCCTTATTATTTGACCAGTCGGCTTTCAGTTTATCACCCCTTCAAATCTAGTATCAACAGCCTGTATCTATTCAGGTCTGTTGATTTTACTGACAATAGGATTTCCCTAGACGGGACAGGTTTCCTAGTCTGAAGCTATACATTGGTGATTCTCTAAGTTAGCGAGCCCATATTAAGGTGGTGTATTGTTATTTATACTATCTTCCGCCTATTTATTCAGGAAGATCTTTTTTGGTCTGTCAGTAGGGATTGGTCCTGGACTATTTACACCATCCCCCTCTATACAAACATGGTTTTAACTATATATATGTGATTAAAAGGTTTTTTTTTAATGCATTAACCATATCACTCTGACTAACCTTTCTGAGTGCATTCAAGGAGGAATCTTTCGCTTGTGTTTTCACTATTATCCTTATCCTCTTTTGCACCAGTATTTGGTTTTACTCATCTACATATAATTCATTATTTTTGCTGATGCGGGAGCTCCCCTTTACCTTTTCCCTTCCCCTCTTCCCCATTCCTTGATTTGTTGATAGATGTTTGCAGCAGAGAGAGACCAGCCGCTCTCTCAGCGCAAACATCGGCAAAATATAAAGTATTTATAAACAACTTTTACTGATAGTGTACATGTGCAGGGGGTCTCTGGAACTGAACCGCATTGGTTTCAGGTCCGGGGACCCCCTGCTTCCCGAGATACAGGCCCCTTTATGGGGTGCCGGTATCCCTCTGCATTTAAAGGTCCCTATCACGTGACCGCGGAATGTAAACAAAGCAGAGGGATACTGGCACCCCATAAAGGGGCCTTTATCTCGGGGAGCAGAGGGTCCCCGGACCTAAAACCAAAGCGGTTCAGCTCCGGAGACCCTCTGCACATGTACACTATCAGTAAAACACACATATCAATAAAGACTCGTTCCTTACCTTTGCGGCTATGTGCTACGGTAACGAAGCAGCATGAATGTAATTTTAATAATAGTGTACAGTGAGCAGGGGGTTCCCTGAGCTGAACCGCGTTGCTTTGTGGACCAGGGACCCCCTGCTTCCTGAGTTACAGGCCCCGGAATGTGTCATCGGGTGGCAGTGTCGCCGCCATCTTTATTGCACCCCATTCGCGCCATGTCCGCTTTAAATATGGCGGCGACACTGGCACCGGTGCCCCAAACCGGGGCCTGTAACTCGGGAAGCAGGGGGTCTCTGAGCCACAAATCAATGTGGTTCAGCTCAGGGGACCCCCTGCTTCCGCACAATATTATTAAAAATACAGAAATGCTGCTTCATTACCAAAGCGGATAGCCGCTAAGGCAATGAAGGGGTTAAGGCAGAATAGCATGTTTATTGGGGACATGGTATTCACGGCCCAATCAGGACCGTGGGAATCATGACGAAAATGTGACATCATAGGCTTTTAAAAGCCTATGTCGTCTCATTTTTAAGCCAGCCGCCGAGGAGGAAGGACCTTCTACAGAAGAAGAAGGACAGGGCGTGGCCGAAGACGGGAAGAAGATCCCGGAAGAAGGTAGAAGAAAGAAGAATACAGATGAAGATGGATTACAAGTAGAAGACCCGTGGATTGATTTGGATTTTTAGTGTAATGTTTATTTCTTTATGGTTTTTTATTTTATGGGTTCCTGTGCCTGGTGGTTTTGTACGTGAGTAAGGTGTTCAACGGGAGTCCGTGGGGCCAAGTAATGGTAAGTGAACTAAAGAAATGTATTTTATTTAACTTGTAAAAATTTTTAAAAGCTTTTTTAACAGGTGTTTTTTTTTTGTGGTATATCATTTCTTGCCACTGTATGTATGTATGTATGTCTAGAGAGATATATACATACAGGGTAAGAAATAATGTTGTTTTAAAAGCTTGATTTGATGTGTTTTAAAATAATTTGTCTATGCTGCTATGCTTTATTGTGTGTTTAAAATATTTTTAAATTAGATAGATGTAATTGTTGATATTGTATGGTGTTCTTGAGGTCAGGGTTAGCCTTGGTTTTCTATTTTGTATTCTTGTTGGTACATATATTTTTTCACATGTTAAATTGTTATGTTAAAGGCTTGAATTTGTTAATTATTTAATTGTTAGGGATGGAATGTAAATTGTTTAGGGATGTCATTAATGAATGGTAATTGATTTATGTTTACTGGATTGGATAAAATAGTATACTTGTTTGGAGGTATTTGTATTTTGCTTGCAATGTTATTGTTAACATTAATTTGCAGAATGTATATGCTGCATAGATTGCATGCATCATATATACAATGTAAATGCAATGTGTTGATTGGCATTAGAGGTATTTGATTGGCATTTGATGATTGTGATTGTAAGTTCAGTTAGGATTATTAAAGTAAATTAATTTTATTGTAGTGTGTCTGTATAAGAGAATTGTTATTTGTAGTACAGTATGGTTTTGATAACCCTTCTACATTTATTTGTATATTGGTTCATCATGTGTGTGTGTATATATATATATATATATATATATATATATATATATATATATATATATATATATATATATATATATATATATATATATATATATATATATATTTGAATGATGAAGCCACTGTACAAATTCATGGGTGAAGGGTGGGTGTCGGGCCAGTGTGGCTTAACCCCTTAATTACCTTTGCGGTTATTATCCGATAAGGTGTTTAAGGGGTTAATTGATATCTGAATGTAATTGCAATGTATTGGCTTTGTTTTGGCTATGTATTTTGTGGGCAAGACAAGGATGTTGGTGGCGACGGAGACTTCTTATTGATGAGGTCAGTAGTACTTTATTTATTTGAATATGCTAGTTAATGTTTTTAATAATGGGCAAATAATCTATTATCCCTATCTGGATAATAGTTATTTTGCACATTATTTTACTGTAGGTGTTGGGGGGGGGTTATGTATTGAATGTATAGGCCAGGTTTATTTTTTTTACATTCAGGGTTTGTTCCGTGGTTCTGCGTGGGACCTCTGGAGACCACCTGCGGGTCTCCTCGGGTATCTCACGGGTATCAGGCTGGTGGTTCCACGGGTGACACATGCGGGGACACCGCAGACCCGTCGAATGTGGGGATGAAGCGGTGGCCTCACATCTGTGGGGGCACCGCTGACCCATAGGTGCGGGGATGAAGATCTGTGGTCCCACTTCTGTGGGGGCACCGCGGACCCGTAGTGAGCACTCGTGAGTTGCCCAGACCCCCGTGGGAACCCCCCAAGGCCCCGCAGACACCTGTGGGTCTGACTCGGGGCTCCCAGACATCCTTGGGACTACCGTGGGGACCCAATTGTGGCCCACAGTGACCCAAGGAGACCACCTGGGGGCCATGGTGCTGGCAGGACCCACCAGCAGGCCTCCAGAACCTGTTTGAAAAGGGCTGCTGGTACTCTCTAGGTCTGTCAGGTGCTCCGCCAGCCCACCGGGGACTCGCGTGGGGCTGCGTTATGAACCCTGTTTGTAAAAGGATAAATCTTGTATTTATGGGGGAGCACAGGGGGTGGGTAATGTATTTAATAAACAGAATTATGTTTATTGTGGGTCACTGTATTGTTTTTATTGTGGGTACTGGGGGTGGGGGGGTCCCCCAACGGTATGTGGGTAGGCCTCCCTTGTGGGTAGTGGGTGAAGGTAGTTAGGCCTCACGGGGTGGGGGGTTAGTGGGGGAGGGTATGTAGGCGTCCCGAGTGGTAGGTGAGGGTGGGTTAACCCCTTAATGACTGTAGCAGTTAATAGGGGGGGGGGCATGGGCAGGATGAAGAGGAGGATGGCCTTCATCGTGGCAGCCGGACATGGGTGGTAAGTGCTATATGTATTTAATGTATTTATAGCTGTTTATGTATTTAAAATGGGCACATTCACTATTATCCCTTTGTAGATAATAGTAATTGTGGCCATTACTATATTGTATGTGTTAAGGGGGGGGGTATTTCTTTATAAGTATGTATGTGTTTAGACATTAATTTGGGGGTGCACATAATTGGTACTGCAGGCCTGAGGCTTAACACCTGAGGGCCCCCGCCGGCCTATAGTATCATTGATGTGCATATATGTGTATGTTAGGGGTTGTTGGGGTTATATATATATATATATATATATATATGTATTTATTTATTTATATAGAGATATTTATTTATTTATTTAGATATATATATTTTTTTTTTAGTGTGAGGCTGCTGTGTGTGATTTTTTTTTATTGTGGGTAGCGGGGGTGGGTGAAGGGGGTATTAGCCCCAACGGTGGTTGTTTAGGGCTTGCGGGGGGGGGGGGGTAGCGGGAGGGCTTAACTCCTTCATGACCGTAGCGGTATTAACTGCTACGGTCGTGAAGGGGTTAAGTGCACCCGCAACCCCCCCGCAAGTCCTAAACTCACACCCAGGGCCAAATACCCCCTTCACCCACCCCCGCTACCCACAATAAAGCTGGCACGGTGGGTTAACCCCTTCATTGCCTTAGCGGTTAGCCGCTAAGATAATGAAGTGGCCTTTAAATGCATTTTTCCTGCCGCGGTTGCATGCCGTGGGGCTCCGGTGCTGGTATTAATGGGTATCAGCTCCGGAGCCCCCCCGGCATCAATCACAGGCAGGAAAAAGGGCTGATTTTTTCTAAGTGTCGCCCTTGCCGATGCTTCTCCTCCACCAAGTTGCCAACTTTAGTTGGCGGGCTGGATTCCCGATAAACTCTCCAATCTGGGGTGCCGATCAGCACCGAAGAGCTGATCGGGGCTACCTGAATTCAGCCGGGTTCAAAAAGTGCCGATAAGTGGCTTGTCGGCAGCCGGATGCTGATAATTTTTTATTGGGAAGAAAAGTTGCCTATAATTCCCACTTATCGACGCTTACTGAATCGGGAGGGCAAAAAATGGAGATAAAATGCCGAAAAAGCCTTATTGGCGCTTACTGCATGAGGCCTTATATCTTCTGATGAACAAGAGCTTGCAGTAAAAGTGTTAAAGACACAGATTTGGAGTCCAGCTATCACTCAACCCAAAGTGAATGAGAGCAAAGAATATCAGTTTATGCTTCCCAGCTCAAAGGGTCCTGAGAGTGCGAGAAGAGGGACTTCAAGCCATATCAAAGTACAAAGCATAATGCCCTTGTCAGAAAGTAAATAGAAAAGAACATCTATAGTGATTGATTAAATTGTGTTTGCCACTTGATGCTACATGCTGGTGGTTATGGAAAATCACTTAGAACTCTAATGGTCAATGTTCCAGCAGGAAAAAAAATCAACTTTTTTAACGGAATATTTTAATTTAGATTTTAGCCAAACGGAATCACTAATGTCTTATTTAAGTAGAATAAATGGCATACTGATCAGGATATAGACTTTCAATGCACAAGTTTATCTGTGTGATTCCAAATTTAGTATATTGCATTCACACTGTGTGACCTCTGTGTGACTTTGCTACAGCCTCTTTATCTTCCCCTCAGACACCAAAAATGAAATTGGAAGCTCCCTAGGACAGCGGCTGATTGTACTAGCATTATTTCACTATATTCATTGCAAGTGTGTAAGAGTTTCCCATGTCGGTTGACCCAGCAAGAGATAGACATAGCATGTTCACATAAGAGGTTTCGCACTACACCTTTCCAAAACTGTGTTACATATACAAAGGATTGTGGGAAATGACATGCAAATGAGAACACCATTGTTACATGGAGCCCATATAAGCTAATGCTTGCTGTTAACACAGCTTTAAAGCACAGCATGGAAATTAGATGCAAAGCCAGAGAAACCATTCACAGACATGTTTCAACCTTAATGGGTATCATCAGTGTGAAGTTGGTTGTACTGCTGGCTTTGCATTTTAAAGAGTGTAGGGTTTACCATCACGTTTTAAGTTATGGTGGGTGAAAAAGGCAACAAGAAACCTCCACCGTATTGATGCAAAGTGCAAAGCCAGCAGTACAGCCAACTTCACATCGATGATACCCATTATGGTTGAAACATGTCTGTGAATGGTTTCTCTGGCTTTGCATCTGATTCCCATGCTTTGCTTTAAAGCTGTGTTAACAGTGAGCATTAGCTTATATGGTCTCCATGTAACAATGGTTTGTCAGACAAAAGGTGACACGTTGTGTGCTCATTTGCATGTCATTTCCCAGAATCCCTTGCTGCAGTGGAAGCACTGTATGTAGTGTATTGTATTGTATGTCTTTATTTATATAGCGCAATTAATGTACATAGCGCTTCACAGTAGTAATACATGTGGTAATCAAATAATTAACAGATAATATAAAAAACAGGTCATGGGAATAAGTGCTTCAGACATAAAAGTAACATTAAGGAAGAGGAGTCCCTGCCCCGAGGAGCTTACAGTCTAATTGTTAGGATGGGAGAACGTACAGAGACAGTAGGAGGGAGTTCTACTAAGTGCATCTGCAGGGGGCCAAGCTTTATGTATCATGTGTTCAGAATATCCACAGTGCTTTTCATATGCTCCTTTAAGCAAGTGTGTCTTAAGGTGGGTCTTAAAGATGGATAGAGAGGGTGCTAGTCGGGTACTGAGGGGAAGGGCATTCCAGAGGTGTGGGGCAGTCAGTGAAAAAGGTTTAAGGCGGGAGAGGGCTTTAGATACAAATGGGGTAGAAAGAAGACTTCCTTGAGAAGAACGCAAGAGTCTGGATGGTGCATAACGAGAAATTAGGGCTGAGATGTAAGGAGGGGCAGAAGAGTGTAAAGCTTTAAAAGTGAGTAGAAGAATGGAGTGTGAGATGCGGGATTTGATCGGAAGCCAGGAGAGGGATTTCATGAGGGGAGATGCTGAAACAGATCTAGGAAAGAGTAGAGTGATTCTGGCAGCAGCGTTTAGGATAGATTGTAGGGGAGACAGGTGAGAGGCAGAAAGGCCGGAAAGCAGGAGGTTACTGTAATCAAGACGGGAGAGAATGAGGGCCTGAGTCAGAGTTTTAGCAGTCGAGCAACAGAGGAAAGGGCGTACCTTTGTTATATTGCGGAGGAAAAAGCGACAGGTTTTAGAAATGTTTTGAATGTGAGGGGCGAATGTGAGAGAGGAGTCGAGTGTGACCCCTAGGCAGCGTGCTTGGGCTACTGGGTGAATGATCGTAGTTCCAACAGTAATGTGGAAGGAGGTAGTAGGGCCAGGTTTGGGAGGAAGTATGATTAGCTCTGTTTTAGCCATGTTGAGTTTAAGGCGACGGAGGGCCATCCAGGATGATATAGCAGAGAGACATTCAGAAACTTTGGTTTGTACAGCATGTGTAAGGTCAGGTGTTGAAAAGTATATTTGTGTGTCGTCAGCATAGAGGTGATATTTAAACCCAAACGATGTTATTAGGTCACCTAGAGAGAGTGTGTACAGAGAAAAGAGAAGAGGTCCCAGGACAGAGCCCTGGGGTACCCCCACAGAGAGATCAATAGAGGAGGAGGTGTTAGCAGAAAAGACACTGAAAGTACGATGGGAGAGGTAAGAGGAGATCCAGGATAGAGCTTTGTTCCGAATACCAAGAGTATAGAGAATGTGAAGGAGAAGAGGGTGGTCCATGGTGTCAAATGCTGCAGAGAGGTCGAGTAATATGAGCAGAGTGTACCTCTGTCTTTGGCAGCATGGAGGTCGTCAGTTATTTTAGTGAGGGCTGTTTCCATGGAGTGAGCAGTGCGGAAGCCAGATTGTAGAGGGTCTAGGAGAGAATAGGTGTTGAGAAAATGGAGCAAGCGAGAGAATAAAAGACGTTCAAGGAGTTTAGAGGCAAAAAGCGTGAGGGAGACAGGTCGATAGTTAGAAAGACAGGTAGGGTCAAGCTTGCTGTTTTTGACTAATGGTATGACTGTTGCATGTTTGAAGGAGAATGGAAAGGTTCCAGAGCAGAGGGAGGAGTTAAAAATGTGTGTGAGCGTAGGGATTATAGTAGGAGCAAGAGGTTTTAGGAGATGGGAGGGAATGGGGTCCAGAGGGCAAGTGGTAGAGGGAGGAGAGGCGATCAATAGCGACACATCCTCCTCTGAGACAGTGGAAAAAGAGTCAAGGAAGGCAGGAGGAGAGTTAGGAAGAGGTGTAGGATGGGAGGAAGAAACAGAGGGGATGTTCTGCTGTATGGATTCCACCTTTTCCTTAAAATAGTCAGCAAAATCCTGAGCGGAGATGGAGGAAGGAGAGGAAGCTGAGGGTGGTTTGAGTAGAGTATCAAAGACAGAGAACAGTCGGCGTGGGTTAGACTTGTGCATGTTGATTAGAGAAGAAAAGTAGGCTTGTTTGGCTTGCGAGAGGGCAGAGTTTAAACAGGATAGCATACATTTGTAGTGAAGGAAGTCAGCGAGAGTATGAGATTTCCTCCAGAGACGTTCAGAGGAACGAGTGGAGGAACGCAGCATGTGCGTGTGGGGATTTAGCTAGGCTCTAGGGTTAGAAGGGCGAGTGCGGCAGAGAGAAAGCAGGGCATGTAGATCAAGAGAGGAGGACAAGGCAGAGTTGTAGTTCCTAACCAGGTTGTCAGGGTCTGTAGCAGAGCTGGGAGAGTAGAGGGAGGAGCGTAAAGTGGACTCAAAGTCAGGTAAGTGAATAGATCACAGGTTTCTGCAGAACCGGGGGGTAGATGGAGGGGGAGAAGGGGAGAAGCGAGATAGAGAGAATGAGATGAGGTGATGGTCAGAAAGAGGAAAAGGGGAAATGGAGAAATCAGAGAGAGAGATGTTTTTAGTAAAACCAGGTCTAAGTAGTGGCCATCCTTGTGGGTGCTGGCTGCAGTCCACTGTTGAAGGCCAAAAGAAGAGGTTAGAGAAAGAAAGCGGGAGCCCAAGGGAGAGAGGGGTCATCAATGTGGCAATTGAAGTCCCCAAGAAGAAGAACAGGGGAGTCTGAGGAAAGGAAGAAAGAGAGCCAGGATTCAAAGTGAGAGAGAAAGGCAGAAGGGGGATGAGTAGAGGTAGGTGGGCGATAGATAACCGCCACATGGACAGGGAGAGGAGAGAAGATCTGGACAGTGTGAGCCTCAAAGGAGGGAAAAGCAAGAGATGGAGGAATAGGAAGGGTTCGGTAACGACAGAGAGAGGAGAGCAGGAGCCCCACGCCTCCACCCCTGCCACCAGTGAGCGGAGTGTGGGAGAAGGAAAGGCCACCATAAGAGAGGGCAGCTTCAAGAGCAGAGTCAGACTGAGTGAGTCAGGTCTCAGTTATAGCAAAGAGAAGCAGAGAGTGAGAGAGAAAGAAGTCATGTACAGAGAGGAACTTGTTAGAAAGGGAGCGAGCATTCCAAAGGGCACAGGAGAAAGGGAGAGAGGAGGGAGGGTGGCAGGGGATGGGTATGAGGTTGGAGGGGTTGACACCAGAGGGAGTAGAGTTTGCAATTGGCAGACGAGGACGAGCGCATGTAGAAATAAGGCAGGGACCAGGATTGGGAGAGATTTCCCCAGAAGCAAGGAAGAGAAGCATGGATAGAAACAGGATGTGTGAGGATGATTTGTAAGGGGGTTTTTTAGTGCAGGGGATATAGCTGTGTGGTGTCAGAGGACGCAAGTAAGAAAGGAGTTCATGTGAACTGAGAAGTGATGAAGGAAGGAGAGATGGAGATATATGAATAGAGTTAGAGACATACTGATGCTGGTAAAAAGAAGTGCATAATTTAAGAAGTGAAGTCACAGCAAATATAAATGGTAAAGGCAGCATCACAGCAGTAATGATGCAGTCTGGTATAGATGAAATCCTCCTTTCCAGCGTAGTTCAAATGCAGGAATCAGGGCCAGATGGGGGTGTCCACTCCCTCACTTCTTTTGAACTTCCTTTTAAACTTGAGTTGTGTAGTAGTCCTGCCACTTATAATGTGCCACTTGGATATGTGCTGAATGCAGACTAAAGCTGTTCTACCTGGGTTTATATGGGTGTGACAGGGTAAATAAAAGCCACCAGTTATATCCTGGAAAACCTATGTCTAGTCTGCAGTGCAGCACTGACTAGGTTAACTTCAGCTGGGAACCTCAGGACAATTAGTTGGATCCCAGCTGCCTAATCAAGGTGTATTAAAACCCAGGCTGTAGACACATGGATGCTGGCTGTTGAGGAGAGAGGAGTAAGCTGCTGAAGAGATTTCCTGATACAAGGTCTGATTAGCAAAGTAGATGAATTGTGAACTGTCTGTCCCCTGCATAGAAAGGGTAACTGCCTGATTTATACACTGTTTGCTAAAGAGAAACTGTTTTTGTTTGTCTGCTGAAGAAAAGCCATTTTTCTTTTGTTGCTGATGAAGCTATTTTTGTTTTGTGTGCTGTATATCTTTTGAGGCTAAATAAATAAGCCTTGTCAAGAAACCCGCGTGTGTTGTTGCATGTACCCTGCAACATATGGTGTCAAGAAGTGAGATTTTGAAAGGCCCCTGCAGTTAAAGGGCCATACATACACACAAGAATGAAAAAAATGGAAGAATTTTTTTAAGAGTTTTTGTGCGAGCAGACCAAACAGCAGGGACAGTTAATGCAGGAGCAGGCCTGGCTGCAAGCAGAGAGAGATGAAAGACTTTTGCAGCAGCTATCCCAGCTCCTAACCCAGCAGCAGGCAGCACAGTAGGAGCGAATGGCAAAGCTGCTGACCCAATTCCAGGGGCCTGCCAGTCCAGAACTTGCAAGCAGACCCCCGATACTCCTGAGGAAAATGGCTCCGAACGAGGATCCAGAGGCTTTTTTACTGACTTTTGAAAGAGTTGCCGAAGCTCAGGGCTGGGCTACAGATCGCTGGGCAACTGCTTTGGCCCCGCTCCTCATAGGAGAAGCCCAGGCCTCATATCAGGGTCTCCCAGCAGATCAGGCGATGGACTACCGCCAAGTAAAAGCCGCCATACTGGATCACTTAGGTCTGACCCCAGAGACCTACCGGCAGCAGTTCCGGAACATGAAGTACACCGCTAAGATGAGACCCCGGGTCTTCGCTCAGCGATTATTGGACTTGTGTACACGCTGGATAGAACCCGAGGAATGCACTAAGGAGGCAATTCTGGAGCAGGTGGTTTTGGAACAATTTCTACAAATCATACCTCCTTCCGCACGCTCGTGGGTAAAACGCCACGCTGCTGAAACCCTAGCTTTGGCGGTCCGACTCGTAGAGAACTTCCTTGGGGCTGAGCAGAAGGCGAGTGTCCTGGAACCGACTCCACCGGCACTTGCGGACACCCAAAGAGGGAGGTCGGATCAACGGGGAACCTACGGCTCATCCATACGCAACCGCCAAGTCCAACGGAAGGAGCAGTCGTTCCAGCAAGGACGGAGTCCAAATGCTGGTCCCCGCCGAGACCCTCATCTCCTTCCGGATGTCGGCTCGTCACAAAATGAGAGGAACTTCTGAGGACGTCGCCCACAGGACCCACCAGATGCCTGGTCTCCAGTAACTGGTCCAGCAGAGCGCTATCCACAGCCCTTTCCTGCGAGGGAACCCTCTCCATGTTCCGCGTGCGGAGAACAAGGCCACCGGTATGTGGACTGTCCACAGATGGATTGCTCATTCAGCAGAACCGTCACCTCAGCTTTTACTGGGGAAAATTACAAGCCCTGGCTACTTCCAGCCCTGATTGGGGGAAAAACCGTCCAGGCCCTTGTAGATTTGGGCTCTGGGAAAACTCTGGTCCTCCAGGAACTGTTACCGCCTAACGTGTGTTCTTTTGACTCCCCATGGAGCATAGAATGTATACACGGCGATGTAAAATGCTATCCGATGGCCAAAATCCGGCTACAGGTAAAAGGTCAGGAGGCTTACCTCGAAGTAGGAGTCACTCCTTGGCTCCCAGCCCCCGTTGTGCTCGGTCGGGACTGGCCTTTCGTTTCGGACCTAATGGCCCCAGTCTTTTACGAGGAGCCTCCTTCTAGGGCTCAGGAGAACCCTGGCAAACTGTTCCCCTTCTCGGCAGACCTTTTTCCCAGTAGACACCGGGTTCAAAAGACTCGGAAGCAAAGACGCTTGGACAAACAGGACTGGTTGCAGAAATCTGGGTTTCAAGGTGACCATTCTAGTAGTCAGAGATCACAAGTGATGGCTGGGGATGGCCAAAGGGAGGGGGATATGGGCCCTGGAGATTTACCAGACCTGTACCTCCCTGACTTTTGCCAGAAGCAAAGGGAAGACCCAGTCCTTGCTAGACAGTATGACAAGGTGGTGAAAATTGATGAACAGATTTTAGATGCATAGGGGGTGATAGTATTCCCCCATTTTGAGCTATCAAAGGATATCCTATATAGGGTGAATAGGCAGACACAAACAGGGGAGGTCACCAGACAGATATTGGTTCCCAAGGCGTTTGTTAAATCTGTGTTCACTCTAGCCCATACTGTCCCTTGGGGTGGTCACCTGGGCAGGGATAAAACATTGGACCGTATTTCATCCCGATTCTATTGGCCAGGGATGCATAGTGATATTGCTAAGCTATGTGCAGCATGTCCGGAGTGTCATCTAACTAGTCCAAAAGGACAAAAAACAGCCCCTTTGGTTCCTCTACCCTTGGTGTCAGTTCCCTTTGAGAGGATTGGGGTAGACTTGGTAGGACCTGTTGAACCTTCTGCGAAAGGACACAGGTTTATCCTTGTAATAGTTGACTATGCAACAAGGTATCCTGAGGCGTTCCCCCTGAGAACAGCAACGGCGAAGCAAGTAGCCAACAAGTTGTTGGAACTGTTCTCACGGGTTGGACTTCCCCAGGTGATGTTGACAGACCAAGGTACAAATTTCATGGCTAAACTGATGCAGAATGTCTTAAAGTTACTAGAGGTCAAGTCTGTTCGGACATCGGTCTACCATCCACAGACTGACGGATTGGTGGAAAGATTTAACCAAACTCTAAAAGGGATGCTGAGGAAATTTGTAGATTCAGAGAAGAGAGCCTGGGATGAACTTCTCCCTTTTCTGCTGTTTGCAGTGCGGGAAGTTCCCCAGGCCTCCACAGGATTCTCTCCATTTGAATTGCTCTATGGCTGCCAACCCCGGGGTATCCTAGACCTCCTAAAGGAGTCCTGGGAGGAACAGCAGTCCCCTTCTAAGAATACCCTGCAATATGTACTAGACCTTAGGAAGCGCCTAGATGTGGTCGGCCATTTTGCCAGGGAGAATCTTAGATCAGCCCAGGACAGTCAGGAGAGACATTACAATCAGAATGCTTGCATGAGAGTGTTTCACCCAGGAGACCAGGTGATGTTATTGTTACCCAGTTGCGAGAGTAAACTCCTGGCCAAATGGCAGGGCCCATTCGAAGTACTCCGCCGTACAGGTGATGTGGATTACGAGATCGCTCAACCAGGGTCCAGGAAGGGTAAACAAATTTACCATGTGAACTTGCTGAAACCCTGAAAGATGCAGCGGTCTCTATTCATCCACCCGGTGGAGGAGAAAACAGACTTGGGTCCTCAGCCTCCACGGGAGAACATCGTGTGTGACGATAAAATCCCAAAGGGTAAACAGTTGTCCTCTGAACAAAAAGGGGACTTGTTAGCAATAATTACACAATTCCATGATGTTTTTTCTGACTTACCAGGACAAACTAACTTAATTTCCCATGCAATCGAGACAGCACCTGGGGTAAAAGTACGTTCCCGTCCTTATAGGTTGCCTGAAAGTCGTAGGGCTCTGGTAGAGAAGGAGGTACAAGAAATGTTACACTTAGGAGTGATTGAGGAATCATGCAGTGAGTGGTGTAGTCTAAATATGGTCCCTAAACCCGATGGGAAGGTAAGATTTTGTGTGGACCTCCAAAAGGTCAATGCGGTATCCAAGTTTGACACATATCCGATGGACGAAGGGTGGACGAATTAATTGACGCCCTTGGTAACGCGGAATATATATCCACGTTGGACTTGACAAAAGGATACTGGCAAATACCCTTAGAGGAAAAGTCCAAATGCAAAACAGCCTTTGCCACTCCCATGGGTTTATACCAGTTTGTGACAATGCCATTTGGACTGCATGGAGCCCCAGCCACATTTCAGAGACTCATGGATAAGGTACTGAGGCCCCATAGGAATTATGCCGCAGCCTACCTAGATGACATTGTCATTTATAGTAAACACTGGCGGGCCCATCTAAATAGGCTGAAAGCGGTCCTCAAATCTCTAAGAGAGGCAGGGCTCACAGCCAACCCTAAGAAATGTGCCCTGGGTAAGGCGAAAACCAAATACTTAAGGTATGCAGTGGGAGGTAGAAAAGTAAGGCCACTAGCCGACAAGGTAGTTGCCCTGAAAGAAGTTCCGACCCCCCAAACAAAAACGCAGGTACGCTCTCTGCTGGGTTTAGCAGGGTACTACCGGCGGTTAATTTCCAACTATTCGGAAGTGACAGCCCCTTTAACGAACCTCACAAAAAAGTGTGCCCCTACACAAGTGGTGTGATCAAGGGATTGTCAGAGAGCCTTTGAGGACATAAAAAGGTGTCTATCAGAGGGTCCCATCCTTAGAAGCCCAGACTTCAACAGCCCTTTTATAGTGCAAACAGATGCATCAGAGATAGGGCTAGGGGCAGTGTTGTCACAACAGGTTGAGGGAGTTGAACATCCTATCCTTTTCCTGAGTAGGAAATTGTTCCCAAGGGAAAAAAACTACTCAGTGATTGAGAAAGAGTGCCTCGCAGTAAAGTGTGCAATCGAGGCTTTGAGGCATTACCTGGCAGGAGTCCATTTTACTTTGGTGACGGATCATGCTCCACTGAAGTGGTTAAATAGCATGAAGGATTCCAATGCTAGATTGACTAGGTGGTATATGGCCCTCCATTGAGATTCAACATAGGCCGGGAAAAGAGAACGCAAATGCTGACTTCTTTTCTAGAGTAGGGGTGGATGGTCGAGCTTCAGCTGTGCGTAGCCCCAGCCACACACTAACAGGGGAGGAATGTGATAGGGTAAATAAAAGCCACCAGTTATATGCCTGGAAAACCTATGTCTAGTCTGCAGTGCAGCACTGACTAGGTTAACTTCAGCTGGGTACCTCAGGACAATTAGTTGGATCCCAGCTGCCTAATCAAGGTGTATTAAAACCCAGGCTGTAGACACATGGATGCTGGCTGTTGAGGAGAGAGGAGTAAGCTGCTGAAGAGATTTCCTGATACAAGGTCTGATTAGCAAAGTAGATGAATTGTGAACTGTCTGTCCCCTGCATAGAAAGGGTAACTGCCTGATTTATACACTGTCTGCTAAAGAGAAACTGTTTTTGTTTGTCTGCTGAAGAAGTTTTTCTTTTGTTGCTGATGAAAAGCTATTTTTGTTTTGTGTGCTGTATATCTTTTGAGGCTAAATAAATAAGCCTTGTCAAGAAACCCGCGTGTGTAGTTGCATGTACCCTGCAACAATGGACCTAAACAGTCATGTTTGGGGATAATGGTGAAAGGCAGGGTTGCAGACCTGCCTAAGACATGTGAATGTACTCACAAGTGATCTTTTTATTTGCTATATGCAATACGGTGGAGGTTTCTTGTTCCTTTTTCACCCACCATAACTTAAAATGTGTGTGTGCACGTGTGCATGTGCGAGAAAATGTTTGTGAAACCCTAAGGATTTTCACATTTTTCAAAATATTTCAAACTGAAAATGTTATTAGATCTTAATCTAAGGCCTAATAATAGATTGATAACCTGATCAAACTAATGACACAAAAAAAGATGATAATTTTCAACATTTATTTATCCACAAATGATTCAACATTCAATATCTATGTGCGAAAAAGTATGTAAACCTTTATATTAAGTGCACAACGCCAAATAGTGAAGCAAGTAATGCTATGTATTAGTAATTACAGGGTAATAAATCTGCGTACATCAAAACAGTGGAATAGGTGCATTTAGTGTGTTTCACACAAGTTACCACTCAGCAACTGTTGTCAGAAGAGTCTGCAGCTTGCTTCTCTCAGCGGGGGCGCTACGTTGGTTCAGGAGCAGGATTAATGTCCAAAACCCCTCATCCAGCAGTACATCGCTCCCAAGGGGATTTCCCTTTACAGCAACCACGCTCCGTTGCAGGTATTGGTGCTTGGTGGGACCGCTCGTGCTTCCAAAGCCGTCTGGTGCAGCTCGTGTAACTCAGCGAACAGATCCACTGTACGGGGGTAAGACCTCAGCTCTGCAAGGGTACACTCGGCGTGCCACGTTGTCGCTCCGTCACGGGATACTGCGTGATGACGTCACAGTCTCCGCAGCAGCGAGGGAACCGGCAGGGAGGCAGTCAAAGTCTCTCAAAGTCTCTCATATGCCCAAAATTACCACTGGGAGTAATACTAGCAGGGTGAAGCCAAATGAGGCAATGGCAATATTAAGGCACTAGATAAAAATCATCCAACATGTTTCGTAGAATAAACTACTTCTTCAGAGAAGCAAGCTGCAGACTCTTCTGACAACAGTTGCTGAGTGGTAACTTGTGTGAAACACACTAAATGCACCTATTCCACTGTTTTGATGTACGCAGATTTATTACCCTGTAATTACTAATACATAGCATTACTTGCTTCACTATTTGGCGTTGTGCGCTGTTTCTTTTGTTTCCATTTCTTAGAGTGTGGGGGGTGCTGAGCCACCCCCTGTGTTTATAGCAGCAGACGCCTCTACAAATACACGGTTATGTGATATAATTTTCTTCATATATACACCCTCACTGTGGTTATTGTGATTTATTTCTTGGTCACTTATTTATGTGGTTTAGTCACTGCACTATATTTGTATTCTAAATTCTGGGTTAAATAGTAGCGCACAGTATTTTCTCTGTTTTATATTAAGTATCTGGAGGCATCCCTTTGAGCAGCAATTACTTCAACTAAGCGTTTTTTGTAACTGCTGGTCAGTCTCGCACATCGGTTTTGAGGAATGTTGGCCCATTCCTCCTTACAGAACTGCTTCAACTCATTGACATTTGAGGGCTTCCTTGTATGGTCAGCTCACATCTGGTCCTGCCACAGCATTTCAATGGGGTTTAGGTCCGGACTTTGACTAGGCCATTCTAAAATGCAAATTTCTTCTTCTGCAGCCATTATTTTGTAGATCTGCTTGTATATTTAGGATCAGTGTCTTGTTGCGTGACCATTGTCGCTTCAGCTTCAGCTCACGGACGGATGGCCTGACATTCTCCTTCAGAATATTCTGATACAATGCAGAATTCATGGTTGTGTCAATGATGGCAAGCCATCCAGGTTCTGAAGCAGCAAAGCAGCCCCAAACCATCACACTCCCACCACCATGCTTGACAGTTGGGATGAGGTTCTTCTGTTCGAATGCAGTGTTTAGTTTTGCCAAGCATAATGTACCTCATTCACCAAAAAGTTCTACCTTTGACTCATCTATTCAGAGAACATTGTTCCAGAAGTCTTGTTGATCATCTATGTGCTCTTTGGCGAACTTCAGATGGGCAGCAATATTATTTTTAGAGAGCAGTGGGTTTTTTCTGGCTATTGTATCCTTACATGAACACTATTCTTTTTCAGTAATTTTCTGTTAGTTCAGTCATGAACACTCACATTAGCCAAGGATCGAGTGACCTGCAGATCCTTGGATGTTACTCTGGGGTTCTTTTTTACTTCATAGATGTTTTGCCGGTTTGTTCTTGGAGAGATTTTGCTAAGACGACTGTTCATGGGTAGAGTGACTGTGGTCTTGAACTTTCTCCATTTGTAGACTATATGTCTTCTAACAGTCCAGGGGGAGCATATGGGAAATAAAAACACAAGGCACAAAATCTAAGTGTAGATGTATAAAGAACCATGGAAGGTAGGTAAACTTGGCCCTATACCCAGCCTACTTACAAGAAGTAGGAGATGTCAAAGCAGTGTACATATAGTGGGACAAACACTAATGGCAGGCGTGGTTCTCCTTGGTGTCACTCTCAGCAGGTATACGGACATGTGTTATTGTGGAGAGATATACATGTGGAGAGAAAGAAACTTCATGGTGCAGATCAATGAGTATACAAAATTCCTTTATGTAATATATAAAAAACGCACTTACAATAGTGCTAAAAAAGCCAAGCAAATAGACTCAAACAACAGGTGTATCACACTGTTGTTAGTCTTACCGCCTCTAGAACTCCTGCTTCTCAGCGTACTCAGTGCACTTGCAGAGGTGATCCACTTCCTGGTTCATCGCGCTCGTCGTGGCTATGACGTCACGTTCCTCCGATAATTCTTTCCTAAGGCTGGAGACTGTCAGCGTGTACACCAGCTGCTGCACTGTGTCCCGGAGATCCTCCCACTCTATGTGTTTCGCCCCGAATAAGGGTGTGGCTTTGTCAGGAGTGATGGTTCCCCTTAGTGGTACTAACTTTAAATAACCCAAATGTTAATTTGATTGGCTAATGCTCTCTCACTGATCTGTCCCTATAGGCTGATGGAGATACCTCCTTCCAATATAATTAGCATAAACATGAACCAAGAAGAGACGATTTTTAACCTGTTCCATAACAAATCGTTCAGGAATTCTTAGTATAAATATATACCCAGGACAAATCAATTTAGGCAAATTGAGGAGAGGGCAAGAATGTATATAAAAATGTTGAATATTATTAAATAAAAAATTAGAAAAATGAGTAAAAATGAAAAAACGAGGAGATGGGGGGTTGGAACATAATGCCTATAAAAAGTATATCTAAAAATTATATTGAAATTTTAAATTATATATATATATGAAAAATATAAATATATATATATATGAAGATGCTGAAAATGGGGATAACACCATCCTATTAATATTGGGCAAAGGAGGACAAGATTACCACATATGGAGACATACTGTATGTAAAAAATTAATCTAGTAAAAAGAATTGTAAATCTGATGGAAAAAAATGTAAATAAAAAAAAAAACAATTAGCCAATTCAATAAAGACACTGCATGATCTCACAGAATGACAATATGAGATGTCAAAGTATCAAAAAATCTCAAAAAAGGGACGATGTGTCATGGAAATGGGATCTAACATATATACATTATATGGTCAATGAATATTAGATAAGTCTATGAGTGATTCTATACAGGACCAGTTACATATTCTATAATCACATATATAATAAGAGTATTTAAACATCACAGAGATAATTGCGGCAGGAACAAAGCTAATGGTCTATAATACAATAGCATGTTATATTCCGATCAAAAAAGGCACAATAATAATAATACATGAAGGCGCCGATGTAGGTATACAGTCTCTGAAATAAAGAGCGTAATGTCGAAAAAAGGAGACAAAGGGAGAGATTAATGTACATCATACAGACAAAAAGTTCATACAGCTGCGGCCGCCTTTATCCTAATGCGGCCGTATCCGCGGCGCTCTGATAACCGCGGGCAGATGCGGTATATTTTCTTTTTTCTGTAGCGGTTTCCGGTATGTTAGCGCTCGGATTTTTAGCTCTGTCTGCTATACTGCAATACTGTCTAAAAACACAGGTGGGCGTTCGCGAGCTGTTGTCTTAAAAGTCTAATAGCCATTCAACCTACAGTTCAGCCGTACATTTTCTGCAAGTCTGTGCGTGCGCGCAGTATTTGTAAAATTAAAGATTTACAGTATACAGTATTACAAATATATAACATCGCGTCTTCTTCGAATATAAAATTAACACATTTCTATATGTTCTGTATTATTTTGTAATCAGTACTTTTACTTCTTTTCATACTGTTTTTATATTATGCGTGTACTGTACAGTACTGTATGTCTCATTTGAACATTGTTGAAACGCATAGGCGTGTTACAGTATCACATTTCGGCGCACACAGTACACCGCTCTCCCTCCCTCTCGCCCCGCACACACACAAGGCTAAAGTACTATTTCAACTTCTTAACACAGTACAGTACACCTCTCCCAGACAGATGGCTTTCTGAAAGCCAGATGGCTTTCTGGCTTCAATCATCCCGAACCTGTCATCACATTCCTGCGTGTATAACGTACAAAGGCTGGTGTCACATTTCAGCGCATGCGTGTATAACTTCACATTCATTTGGACGTTCAAGGTTTTTTTTGTTTGTTTCGTTTCCAGACATTCTTGGTGTTCTGATATTCAATCGGTACTGTAGCTTTTTAATGCGACACTAGTCATTCACATGCTTTATGTGATTTTTATTGATTTGGGGGTGTGGGGACCAAAAAATGATGATGACCTGTTGAAAATATTTCTTTGAATTACAGTACAGCTACTCCTTCATGCAACTTTACCCGCCTTCCCCCCGCACACAGACACAAGGCTCAAGGATTTCAACTTCTTATCGACACCTCTCACAAACCATTCATTTTCAAAAGATTGGCTTTGTGCTTTTAATCGTCGCGAGCTGAGCCTGGTGTCACATCTCTGCGTCTGCGTGTAATCCTCTTTGGGAAAGGACCTAGTTGATTATTAATGCGCATTCGTGTATAACTTCACATTCATTTGGAAGTTCAAGTTTTTTTTTGTTTTTTTGGTTTTGTTTCCAGACATGAGCCTGCATAAAAATTCTTGGTATTCTGATATTCAATCGGTACTGTAGCTTTTTAATGCGACACTTGTCATTCACATGCTTTATGTGATTTTTATTAATTTGGGGGTGTGGGGATCAAAACATTATGATGATCTGTTGAATATTTCTTTGAACTACAGTACAGCTAATCCATTATAATGGGGGTGAAGGTAGAGCACTGCAAAAGCAAAGGGCTGGAGGCAAAAATAAAAATAAACTGCTTTATTGGGCAATTATGCATGAGAACTGACAGACACAGTTAAAAAAAACTCTGACGCATTTCCCGTTGTGGAGGTGCTTTATCAATGACTCATCCATCAACCCCCCCCCCCAACCCTTTGAGGCTTTGTTTATAGTAACGCATGCGCACTTGTGATAAGCCCTTCTCTAGTTGAATATGTTAATCTGATTAGCCAATGAATAGAAATGTGTATCCACACCTTCCCGAATTTTATATGTTAATCTGACAAGCCCTTCTTGGCAACTATAGGAAGTAGTGTAGCCCACCCCCTAAGCACTTCACACACAAACCCAAAGCCTTCTTGAAGAATCCCCCCTCCAATATGGTCGATATATTTATTATATCGCCAACTCATCCTTTTTTGAGGGTTTCACCACTTTTCGGATATGATCCTTCAGCTGATGCCAGACCATTTCGACAGGATTGAAGTCTGGCGATCTGTCATTGGAGGGGGAAAAAAAGAAGACTTAGTTAAAGAGATACACAGTAAACAGTGGGAAAAAATGATACACGGTTACCGTACTTACTCCGCTGGCATCTTCACCCAGTTGATACCGTAGGCAAGAATATGCGCAGTTGACGTGGTGTGCTTCGGATCGTTGTCCTGGTAGAAACGGTGACCACCTTGGAATTCACGTGTGATGTATTCCATAATCTCAGGCACTATTTGCTCTTGGAAAAAAGCTTTATTCATGATTCCTGTAACAAGAAAAGAGAAGTGCTCAAAATAATGCACACTACAGTTGCACTGTACAGTGCATAAGGCAACAGCATGTGACTTTGTGCATTATTATACCGTACCATCAAAGATGACGATGCATCCTGGTCCACGCCTAGAGATGGCACCCCACACATGCATCTTCATGTATGTATTTGCCCTTACTTGTTTTGGCCTCCTCTTGCCTGCATTGACACTTCCGCCCTTAGATGGCGCCGTGTCGCTCTGCGCATGCGCAATGACGCGCATTGCGTCATGACTTCAGTGCGTTGATGGTTTTGGAGCAAATTGCTTGCAGGTAAGAGGGTATTTAATGGGTGGTGTTACACTGTATATTTATCCTTGATAAAGAACGCTGTGATGTTCGAAACGTGTTCGATGGGTCTCATGACACATTAAAGTACCCTTTTATTTATTTTTTGTTTTTGGGTCCTTCCTGCTCCATTTGTGTTGTGCGCTCCTCCCAAATTTTTTCACTTCGTCAGTAAAGATGCAATCCTGAAAAGTTTCGCTACTGTCAATCCATGCCTGTGCCTGGACCACTCTCTTGATCTTGTTGACGTCCCTTATCATAGGGTACGCTCTGTAATGACAAGGAATAATTTTATAGGTACAGTACAGTTTATTAAACTACACTTTTACCTCCTGTACTGTCCAGTACTAACCTCACACGTCTATATTTCCATCCAATTCTGCATCTCATCTTCTTGATGCTGGTCTCTGATACGGTTAGATTGTGATTTTTATGCAGAGTGTCTTTGACCCTTAAGGCACTCTTCTCATCATTCTCTTCACTTATTCTGTCAACCAGAAGAGTTGTCTCCCTACAGGAAACAACAATACGTTACAGTAGCCCACAAGTACAGTACATAATTTATGTTCAGGCCTACAGTATAGCTAAATATATAATACTGTAATATAATAGTTATATAAATATACCGCGATAACAATAATAATAGATAGATATAGAATACAGTTATACAAATATACAGCGATAACAATATATATATATATATATATATATATATATATATATATATATATACAGTATAACAGATATATATATATAACATATATATATATATATATATATATATATATATATAACAGATAGAATATTAACGGAACTTAATATGCGTGTGTGTGTGTGTGTGTGTGTCAGAATGTGAGTAAACTGTATACTGTAATGAGGGGGTTGTGAGTGCGTGAGTCATAATGAGTAATAATGAAGTGAGTGATAATTAAGGAAAGAGGTGCAACTCACTTTCAAATAGAATTGATTATAAGAATGTAGGAATGCAATTATGATAATAGAGGAAGGAGGTGTAACACAAAAAAATTGTATAGTACAGTTTATCTACAGTAATACAGTAATTGCTAGGAAAATGGTTCTGTTAAAAACAATAAGCCATCTAACCAATAAAAGTGCTATTGCAGTACTGCACGGTACAGAAAACATACAGTACAGTATTCAAAATACTTTACAGTATAGTACAGTACTTACACGGTAGTTACCGTTGGTGTCCTCTTGACTTTTTTGGTCTTACCGTGGGCATGATAGCTCACGGTGGCTGCTGGTACAACGAGGCCTAAAGTACTTAACCAGCGTTGAATATCTGCAATTCATTGTCCTTTCGTGTACATCTCCTTTATTCTCATGCTGAGATCCTTAGAAATCTTTTTAACAGGCATTGCTGCGTGTAGAAATATACACAAGCACAAGAATGTATATTCGATGATTAGTCGATGTGTATTCAATGTGCAGTGAATCCACAAAATGGATGGTGTATTTATACTTTAATGACTCGCATTAGAGTACACCCACTTTTAACACCTGCACCTCGTCGCCATGCATAAAAGGTGACACACATTGCATAGCCTCCCACTCGATGATCTGTATCTAAACTTGCCCTTGTCCAGATAATGCATTGTGCCATCTGCTTCCATGGATCAACCCCGAGTCTACGGACGCAGGAACTCACTCTCTTCTGCCGTGCCTGTCGTGCCGAAAAAGCGAAAGGCGGAAGCCGTTTCCAAGCCAAGGCCAAAGCGAAAGGCTAAGGCTAATAAAGAAAACCTTCTGACGACTCCAAAGGCTAAGGCTTTTAAGAAGCCTTATTATGTCAAGAAGAAATTCGGTGATGTACACTCAAAGCAAAACAAATGGTCACCTTCTCCATCAGCCCTCGCCACCGCTGCCGCTTCTCTCCCGGAAACCCAGAGGACACCTCCTCCATCAATCCTTGCCGCCACTGCTGCTTCTCTCACGGAAACCCAGAGGACACCTCCTCCATCACTCCTCGACGACGCTGCCGCTTCTCTCCCGGAAATCCACAGGGCACCTTCTCCATCACTCTTCGACGACTCTGTCGCTTCTCTCCCGGAAATACACAGGACACCTCTTCCATCACTCCTCGACAATGCTGCCGCTTATCTCCAGGGAACCCCCATCTCATCCTCTTATGCACCCATCCACCCAGATGTCCACAGCACCCAATGCACAAGATCCAGCTCGTTAGACCGCATGCTGAATGGGTTAAGTGTCGATATTCCTGGGAACTCTATGCTGGGAAAGATAGATCTTCCTTTAGAGACCATGCTAAATATGGATCAACGGATGGAGAAGATGGATCAACGGATGGAGAAGATGGATCAACGGATGGAGAAGATAGAGACTGACATAGCAGGGATACATAATTTGCTTGGAGTTCATGCCCCTGTATCTCGGACGCCGGAGCAGGAGGGTGGCATGGATGGGATGAATGGGATCTTCAACCTTCCATCACCAAGCACACCCCCTCCATCAGAAGAATATGTGTTCATGAATGCCGTTGACGAGGATGACATGACAACCCTGTCAAGACCACGCCAGGAGACAACACTGATAAGGCAACCAAGACAGGAGGAAAGCATCCTCCCAGACAACCTACCCTCTCCCGCCACCACAAGCACACCCGCTTCCAGAAGAACACCCGCTCCCAGAATCCAACCCACATACGCTTGCATTGAGACGTGCCCGACATCATCCTGCGCGAGCTGCCCGAGCCACTCAGGGAGAAGTATAGATTTTCAAGTGCTGGAATACCCCAGAGGCATGCCATGTTAATTTTCAAGCACCACATGCCCTACCCGGTGTACTGCAAGTGGGCCCACAATGTAAACTATGAAAGGAATCGCGACAAAAAGGCTCTTCCTGAAAATTTAAGAAAGACTATTGTGGAGGAATTGCGGCGCTGTTTTACAATTAACGATCCTTTAATGAAAATCGTGAGAGACTCCATTAATGGCATTTTGCGGCATACAAGGCATCGGCCCTGGAAGGACAATTTGCTGGGGATCGAATTTGCTGCGTGATTGGTCGTCTGTTAAAATGTTGATTCATTTCTGACTTGTTCATTGTTTTAAATTGTATTCTAATATGTTTTTGCTTACAGGACACCATTAATGTTTTTTTATTTACAGTACTCCACCAATAAAAATAATGTTGATTGTTGTAGATTGTATTCATACTGTCAATGTTTTTACTTACTGGACACCTTAATGCTTTTTACTTACTGCACCCACCAATAAAAAAAATTGCTGCTTGTTTTAAATATACCTGTATGTTTTTACTTACTGGACACCATTAATGTTTTTTTACTTACTGCACCCACCAGTAGAAATGTAGTGTACTGTACTATACAGTTCCATGAGGCATACTGTACAGTACTGTACAGTACAGTATACTGTAGGAATGTGCATTACAGTACATCAAAACAGTATTAAAACGCATTATCGGCATTAGTACTATTATTAGAACACACATACTGTACTGTATTACATGTACAGAATAAATGCATACTTTTTATTTTTGGGGTTTATTATACAGTACAGTATATAAAAAAGTATTGTATATGTAATGAAAAAAACAGCATACTGTTTCAGGTTTTCTATAAAACTCACAGTTATTCTATCCTAATCAATAAAAATGGCACTGATTCAGATTCAGCAGTGTGCAAGCATCGTTACAAAAAGCGATATTATCCATCGAAATCCCTCCATTTGCCATTCTCAGCCTGATGACAAAGTTTCTTTTCTGAGGAAGAAAAATAAAAGTATTACTGTAATGGTTAGTTAAAATTAATCATTCCCCTAAAGAAGTTCCCACAGTCAGTCCCCGCAGTCCCCTCGGTCAGTCCCAACAATAATTTTCTCAGGTGGGCGTCTCTTGTTCACAAACTGTACACGCATGCGCCTACAGTAGATGTGATGAGACGCATATGCGTTTCAACAAGGTTCCAATGCGCATGCGCCTAGCTGTCCACCAATTGTTCAGTATCTACTGTAGAAGCTGCTCAGTCAATGATATTGCTTGACTACATTTTGGCGAATTGTGACTAAAAGAATATAACTACTGTAAATAACCATAAGCAAAGCGATGGATTACAGGAGAATCACTTTAATGTGCATTGATATTGATATGGTAAAAAATGAATTACTGTAAATACTGTACGGCAGCTATACCCACCATAGACGTTGCCAATCGGTTGGCGCTGAGCCACTGCCAGTCCCGTAGTCTTGATTATACTGTACACGTAGTTGACAGGTGACAGCGGGCCCGCTACACCTGTAGTTTAGAGCTCATAAAGCTGTAAATCGTTTTTGTACATGCAAGCTTGCTGGTATCTCTACGTGAAATCCAGCCCAGGCAGCAGGTATCCAGGCGGGGACAGATAGCAAGGGTTGCCGGTCAGCAGTTTTTCACTGACGGTCGGACCGTTATTGGAAGCCGGTGCTGGCGCTGGCGAATTGCTTGCCAGGGACTGATGATTCTTAGTTGGTTTTAACATGGCCTTTCGCCTTTTGAAGTCTCCATGATCAAAGATACTGAAAAATTCTGGCGCAACACACCAATACCCTCCTCTAACACCGGGATCAATACGAAAAAAACACGGATCGATACATAACTTTTTTCTTATTGCACGCTTCCACACTCGAGCATCTTGTGAAAATTTGTAAAAGTTATAATTGTCGATAAAATATTGATAAATTTGACCAGCTGTGGCCATCTTATCATCTGTTGCATTAATTGCAGCCCATATTAAATAAGCGTACGTTATGTCGGGTTTTTTTTAACACGGACTGCAGTGGTGCACTCATCTCTGAACTCTCAGGACAATAGAACACCAGACAATGCGCATTTAGTTTTTAATATGAAAGGCCTAAATTGATACATTATTGTAACTTCTTCAGTACCAAGGTCAATTCACAATGGACCACTGTTTTTAAACATCTGCAAGTCGACACATTACTGAAGCACATGTACTGTACTGTAGTGCACACATTAGAATTCATTACAATTCATGAATATCTGCCACCTAGCGGATACGCGAGGAATTGCAACAAATTAAATGCGAACCATTATTATTAAACAGATCAAGCGCAGGTGACGCCGGCATGAATGCGACATGAATACGGCATGAATGTTGCATGAACGCCGCATGAACGCGGTGAAGGGCGTGGCATTCGGAAAAAGTCACTGAAAAATATCCAAGAAGTTTTAAAATAAAAGGGGCCGCGGCTGTAGGCATATAATTCATCGATGCAAACCGATTCCTTAGGAAACTGACCTTAAAGAGATATTTTATGGGGAAGAATTTAGAACCCACAATAAATAGAGTAACATCTCCGGTAGTTGAGCAGGAGCACAAGTTTATCCATACAGGACTCAAACGCAAATCCATCTTCTATCCCAGCTTTGTCAATGGCCATCATCTAGAGGTTTTTGCTCAGATGATTATGAAAGACTTTGAGGGTCTCATGGATTCCAATGGAGGGAAGAAAGATAACCTCATCATTGGCGAGTAGGAGGCCCTTAAGGAGCTGATTGATAATCAAGAACTGGTCATAAAACAGGCCGACAAAGGGAATGGAATTGTCCTGTTAGACCGTACAGATTATGATAGAGAAGTATGTAGACTGCTGGGAGACCAAGAGACTTATGCCAAGCTTCGATCCAACCCTACACAAGAGTTTACTGACGAGCAGCGGTGCCTCTTAGACAGAGGGAAATAAATAGGTATACTTAATGAGAAAGAATATACATTTTTATTAACTGAAAAACCTAAGTATCCAATTTTCTATTACCTTCCAAAGGTCCATAAGAGTGTAGTCAATCCCCCAGGCAGACCAATTGTCTCGTGGATTGACTCACTCATAGCGAATTTGTCCGATTACATTGACGTATTCTTATAGAAATATGTCACACAACAAAGGGCCTATCTGAGAGACACCGCGGATGTCATTAATATTCTAAATAGTATACAGTGGGAAGATCATTTTATATTAGTAACTAGTGATGTAACGTCACTCTATACCACCATTAAACATGATAAAGGGTGGGAAGCAGTGAGGACAATTCTGCAGAACGACACAGATTTACCAGAACCACAATTAGAATTTATTATTGATGGAATTAAATTCATATTGTCACAATTATTTCTGGTACGATGGACAGTTTTATTTACAGAAGTGTGGAACGGCGATGGGGACGAGATTCGCGCCGAGCTATGCCAATTTATTTATGGCCTCCTGGGAAAATAACACCATATGGCCAGGAGGTGAGCTCGACGCAAATCTCGTCCTCTATCGTCGTTTCATCGATGATGTGTTTTTGGTATGGAGAGGGAGTGAGGAGGAATTGATGACTTTCCTTGATAATATGAACATTAATGATTGTGACCTGAAGTTAACCAATCAGTGGGATAGGAGACAAATATATGTAAATAAATACAATCTGCAGTTGTAGTATAGCAGATATACCCTGCTCAAGCGAATGAAGAGGGATTAATACACCAAACAGTATAGAGAAGGGGTGCTGCTCACAGGGAATAGATAATAGACTAAGTAAGAGGAGAGGCAGAATCCATATATTGTGGCACATTGTGTAAGCTTATCGCTATCCCCACTCAGCCTCCTTGTAGGATTTGATTGTAAGGGACTAGTGATATAACAGTATCCTTGCTATACTTACCTGTGTGACACTTCTCCTACACTTACAAACCATCAAAGGGTTAAATAGACTGACAATAGGGTTTATATATAATTACCCTATGTACTACCCCACCTCTCCGGTCCTTTTATTATTTTAATTAATAATTTGCCCTGCATTTATGGTTACTCCAAACAGTTTCATTTTAAGATTATATAATAAATATTAGGTTTTAATTAGGGTGTACTCTCTTAGTGCCACAATATAGGGATTCTGCCTCTCCTCTTACTTAGGATAGGAGACAAATACATTTCCTTGACCTCACGGTCTATATAGAAAACAATGAAATTAAAACGAAAACTTATTTCAAGGAAATTGATAAAAACAACTTTATTTTGAGAACAAGCTGTCATCTGCCCAGAGGGATGGACAATATTCCATCTTGGCAGTTTACTCGAGTGAGAAGGAACTGTACGGATAGGGAGCAGTTCCGTATACAGGCCGATACGATACATCGAAGGTTCCTGGAGAAGGAATATAAGAAAGAGAAATTAGATGTTGCTTTGGAGAAAGTAGATAAATTGACAAGAGCAGATTTATTAAAAACAAAAAGAGTTCTGATAAAATAAAAAATGGTTAATTTGACTTTGCCTTCCTTACGGGATATAGCAGGGAAGTAGGAAAAATCAGCAGTATAATACATAAACATTGGGATATTCTCAAAAACGATCCAGTTTTAGGTGGGAATATCCCAGATAAACCATTTGTAATTTTCAGGAAGGCAGAAAGTCTTAAGAATAAACTGGCGCCAAGTGCACTGAGAGAGAGGAAACCCAAAAACACCAGTTGGTTGAATAATAGTAAGGGATTCTTTGGATGTAAGACTTGCAAAGCATGTCATTTCAAATCCCCCAACCAAACCAGCTTCTGCAGTAATGTAACAGGAGAAGTATTCAACATAGAATCATGCATCACATGTCGATCTAGTCATGTTATCTATTTTTTAGAGTGCTCCTAAATATGTAGGAAAAATATGTAGGAAAAACCATTAGGCCCGTGAGGACCCGTATAATCGAACATCTAAGTAGCATTAAGTGGAAGCTTGTCACTCAGTCTATGAAACCCTTTCTTGGAATTTCATGATGGGGAATCAACATGCCTGCAGTTTACAACCACTGAATGTGTACAACAACACTGGAGGGGAGGAGATGGAGACATTCAATTACTGAAGAGGGAGGCCTTTTGGATCCACCGGTTGAGGACCCTTACTCCAAGGGGACTCAACATGGAGATTGACTTGGCCCCCTTTCTCTAATAAATGATATGCCTATGAACTTTTTGTCCGTATGATGTACATTAATATCTCGCTCTATCTTTGTCCCCTTTTTTCGACATTACTCTCTTTTTCAGAGACTGTGTACCTACATCGGCGCCTTCATGTAATATTATTGTGCCTTTTTTGATCGGAATATTGCATTCAATTGTATTATAGACCATTAGCTTTGTTCCCGTCGCAATTATCTCTGTGATGTTTAAATACTCTTATTATATATGTGATTATATAATATGTAACCGGTCCTGTATAGAATCACTCATAGACTTGTCTCATATTCATTGCCCATATATGTATATGTGTTGGATCCCATTTCCATGACACATCATCCCTTTTTTTGAGATTTTTTGATACTTTGACATCTCATACTGTCATTCTGTGAGATCATGCAATGTCTTCATTGAATTGGCTAATTGTTTCTTTTTAATTACATTTTTTCCCATCAGATTTACAATTCTTTTTACTAGATTCATTTTTTACATATGTCTCCATATGTGGTAATCTTGTCCTCCTTTGCCCAATATTAATAGGACGGTGTCACAATATTTCTGATCTTTGTATAGGGTGGATCCTCCCAAACTCACACCTGAATATCTACCTAATTATTTAAACACCTGATTCTAATTATCCCCTTTTTTTTATCTGATAAAACCACTGTTTCATTTACTTTTTCACATGCCCTGACTCTTAATTACTAATTGTTTGTCTAATTCATACATCATTTTGTTATCAAAATACATTATATATACTGGGTGGGTTGGCGTCTGAGTGGGTGACTATTGAGAAGGGAGGGGGCCCACCTATGCAGCAGAGTTCGGTGTGGTCCAGGCGGCTGATCACTGTTGCGGCCTACACATACTGCACATCCTGCACATGTCGCACGTCGCCGGGCGGCCAGCTCACACGCAAGCCTGGCTCTGGTGGCCTCAGCTTCCATACCCACTGTCACTCACCCACTGTCACTCACATTCACCCACTGTCACTCACATTTATTCACACACTGTCACTCACATTCACACACTGTCACTCACATTCACACGCTGTCACTCACATTCACACACTGTCACTCACATTCACACACTATCACTCACAAACAAACACGAGGAATTCACAGTTAGTATAAATATAGAAGTGCAAATAGAGAAAACTGCTATTCTACAGCGGACCCAAGCAGAAAGTGCTGCTGACTTAAAGCAGTGCTTACACCAGTTGGCAAGGACACAAGATAAACTGTCAAAATTCCATCATGACAGTTTGCAGCAGTTTTCAAAGATACAAGCGGAGAATGCTATAACACTTACAAAAGCATAGATACAGAATACTGCATCATTAGTACACCAGATGGCGCTGTCCCTACACCAGACCCTAAGGGAAGAGCAAAACCAGGCAAACCTTCGCCTACACCAGGAGATCCAAGTGTTGGGAGAGAGAATTACCACCCAAGTTAGTGGTGCCCCTCAAATCGCTCGCTAAGTAAAATCTCACCTCATCCACAAAATGACAATGGACGATGATGTTGAGGTGTACCTCTCGAAATTTTGAGCATATGGCAGTTTGTGAAGGATGACCAGCTGAGCAGTGGGCTGGAATACTTGCTCCCTTCATGGTGTGTGACTTTCAAAAAGCCTATTATAACTTTAAGCTAGAACAAGCTCAAAACTATGACACCCTGAAAACTGAAATTCACGCACGGCTAGCTGTCACCATTGCTGTTCAGGCCCAGAGGTTCCACTCCTGACGTTACGCGACAGGAAAGGCTCCACACTCCCAACTCTATGACCTCATTCACTCTGCGTGGAAATGGCTACAGGCTGACGCATGCACAGCCACTGAAGCTGACAAAAGGGTCATCGTAGACCAGTTCCTGAGGGGTATCCTTGGCACCGTCCAGATGTGGGTCAGCTAGAGTGACCCCAAAGATTCTAAGCAATTGGTAGCTTTAGTCGAGTGTCAAGTGGCTGCCGAGGAGATGTCCTGGAGTCCAAGTCCCGATGAGTTTTCCGGTCCCCGATTCACGCACGTCAGGAGGTCTGGTAAGACTGTTCCTCGGCTTGACTCATAGGACATAGAATCCCATAAAGAAGTTGGGAGTCCCACAGTCCCTGGGTGGAACTACAGCCCCATTGTTTACTGCAGAAAAAACCCCAACCCAGTTTTGGAAAGTGCACAGCTAGCTTCGAATGCCATGAACTGGGGCACGTGGCAACAGTTTGCCCTCTAAACTCCGACCAAATGCAATGTGAAATTCCTGTGGGTTTTTTTTCGGGTGGGGTTCCTGCTGTTAAGAAGACTATTACATTGAAGGGGCGCTTAGAGAGAAATATAATTGTGAAATCAAGGTAGATGGGATACCTGTAAGAGCAACTCTTGATACTGGCAGAACAGTTATGTTAGTCTCTGCACATCTTGTTAAGTCCAAATTACTGCCAGGAGTCTAATTACAGGTAACCTGTGTCCATGGGGATAATCATACTTACCCTGCCGCACAAGTGTACATAGAAAACCCACTTGGCGCAGTACATCGTCAGGTCGGGGTAGTGCCTAATCTATTTTATGAGGTACTAGTGGGTCAGGATTTCCCGTGGTTTTGGGAACTGTGCAAAAGAGAATCTGATTGTGCCCAGGATGTACTCTTAGGGGCCTATTCTAGTAGATTTGATGAGTTTGCTACTTCATCGCAAGGTTTGGCATGTTCCTGTCGAATGGTTTGTCATTGGAGTTATCACGGTATTCAGAAAGAATCAGAACCATGCGGCGGGAAAATGCCAAAACTGTACGGCGTAGCAGAAAAGTAATCTGAGATTTTTTCTAAGTTCTCCCGCCTGCGAGTTTTTTGCAATGTGAGCTGCACAGGGAGAACGCCTCTCCCTGCACATCTCTCGCAAGCGATCGAATTATTTTTATTAAAATTTTAATACTAGTGTGGGTGAGCAGGGGATCTTTGGAGCAGAACCGCTTTGATTTCAGGTACCAGGGACCCCCTGCTTCTCGAGATACAGGCCCCGATATGGGGTGCTATTTTCTCCTATGCGTTTAACAGGACATTTAAACATTGCATGAGGATACCGGCACCCCATAACAGGGCCTGTATCTTGGGAAGCAGGGGGTCCCCGGACCTGAAATCAAAGCGGTTCTGCTCCGGAGACCCCCGGCTCCCGCACACTAGTATTAAAATTTAAATACAAACAGCTTCATTAACATAACGGCTAGCCGCTAAGGCAATGAAGGGGTTAAACTTGAATAGCCTGTTTATTGGGGGCAGAGGGGTTGAATAAAGGGTGTAGTTGTCCTAGGGTGGGTGGTTAGGCCTGCCGCGAAGGTTGGTTACAGAAGTGGTTAACCCCTTCACTACCATAGTAAGGTAGTATGGTAATGAAGGGGTTAACCACTCCCACTACCCACCCGGTAGGCCTAACCACCCACCCTTGGGGCAACTACCCCCTTTACCCAATCCCTCTACCCCCAATAAACATAAAAAAACACCACAACCCTAATATCCACCTCCTCTACCCACAACAACCCACCCCCAAACACATACAGTATAGTAATGGGCAAAATTACTATTATCCAAATATGGATATCAAAATAAAACATTATCCAGCCAGCAGAAAGTAAATAAAACTTCTATTTACCCCTGCCACGATGAAAGACGTCCTCATTACAATCATCTACATCCATGTCCTCCATTGGTGATTTGGCACTAGATTAATTTTATTATTCTGCTAATTTGGCACTATATTTATTTAATTCTTTTGATGTTTTGGTGTTAGATTAATTTGATTCTTTTGATGTTTTGTTGTTAGATTAATTTGATTCTTTTGGCGTTTTGGTGTTAGATTCATTTTAATGATGTGTTAGGCTTTTTAGTTCCTTTATTCTTATGGTGTTTAGGTGCTTGGGTATTTCTTTTATTGTTGTGTTTTTTTGCCCCTGTTGTTTTTTTAGGTTGCCCATTGACTGCTATAGTGGCATATCATGCCCATATTACATGGGCATGATGTACCACTGTGCCAATCAATGGGTAGAGGGTGGGGATATTTGCTCCGGGATTGGTGGTTAGGCTGCCCGGTGGGTAGCGGGGGAGGGTGGTTAACCCCTTAATTACTTTAGCGGTTATAAATCGCTAAGGTGATTAAGGGGTTAGGGGCCATTAGATTGTATTTTTTATTGTTCTGTTCCTGCCAACAGAGGACATGGGTACGGAGGACGGTGATGAGGACATCCTTTATCCTGTCAGAGGTAAGTAGAAGTTTTATTTACTTTCTGCTGGCTCGCTGTTTTATTTTGAATGGGCAAATGCACTATTATCCAGATCTGGATAATAGTAATTTTGCCCATTATTGTACTGTAATGCTATGGTTTTGGGGGGTAGAGGGGGTGCCCATTCCTTGACATTGGGGTTATCTTTGCTCCCATTGAGGGCATAGGTAACCACACTGGCAATGAATAAGTGTAATAGCTAGTACTGTGTTTGTATTTTGTTTAATGTTTATTGTGAGTTGCGGGGGTGGGTGAAGGTGGCTTTTGGCCCGTGGTGGGTGTATATACCTATGGGGTGGGTAGCGGGAGGCGTTAACCCCTTCATTACCTTAGTGGTACTACTTGCTAAGGTAATGAAGGGGTTAACTCCTTCCTCAAGCCCCCGCAAGGCCTAAACACCCACCATGGACCAAACACCACCTTCCTCCACCCCCACTACCCACAATAAACATGGCACCGGTAGTTAACCCCTTCATTGCCTTGGCAGTTAGCCGCTAAGGCAATGAAGCTGCCTGTAGATGTATTTTTATTGCATCAGATTGATGCCGGAGGCCTATGTGTACCAGCTCCGGAGACCCCCAGCATCAATCCGATGTTGGAAAAATGCTTTTTTTTCCCTAAGTCAGTTCCAGTTTTAGGTAACGTCACATTATTTGCCCTAATTTAACAGAGCTTAATAAAGCTTGGCCTTAGTACTGTAATTGAAAATTCAAAATGTAATTAAATTATAGTGTGTCTCCAGTTGTATGTACACATCATGTACACATCATGTATCCCCTCAAACAACCCTCCAAATAAATTAAGGAGTGATGTCTGTGCAGAAAAGGGAGCGCTCCTGAGGTTCACGTCTGGGAGATATGTTAATGATTATGCAAAGTATATTTAAATGAGTCCAATCTCACACCTCCTAAAAGGATTTCCATAGAAACTATATAGAATTGATAAGTCTAAGGCCCCAACCTAATCACTGGAATGGTGTGAGACGCAACAAAACTAGAACCCACATCCACTGCTTTTCTAGGCTGCAGCTCTAGTAGTGTGAAATAAACCAGCTGATGGGTTGCAGTACGTACTGTCTACTAGCAGCATACCTCCAAGGGATATCTATTTTGTTGATTATAACCTTGAGAAGACTTCAAGCACAAAGTAATATTATGTACTGGGGGCTATGAGTTACTGAGGCCAGGTGAAATGAAATAACACACATCTTTTCTGATACCCACAAGTAAAAACAAGGTGAAACAGCAAATAAAGCAGATGAAGATAGAAAGTAATATAACAAAGTTAGCTTGCAACTTGAGTTAATATTTCTTATCTTATAAATGATAAAGGCACTGGGCCATATTTACTAATCAGTGTTTTGAGATAATGCCCCTTCGGTGCTGGAATACATTACAGCCTATTCAAATAAATGGACTGCAGGGTGTCTTCCGTGTCAGAAGGTGTCTCATGGCAGATGACTGTTTATTAGATATGCTTCTCTATCCCTGAAGAGGGTAAAGTGCTTTGTAGAGGTATGAGCACTCAATGAGACGTAGAGCTCAAAACTAGGTATACTGTGACAGTGGTGCTAGCTATCAGCTGGTTTAGCTCACTCTGCTGTTGTACTGAACAAGAGAGGCCGTGTGAGTTCAACTTCTGATCCTGTTAAGTCTGACTGCATACCCCATTGCTCATAAGGTGCTTTAAACTTCTAACTCAATAACACTTTGTGTGCTGTGAGGAGTCAGTGGAATAACTTCCTGCTTTATTTATTTTAAAATAAAGTATTTCACTCCAGCATGTGTCTGGCAGAGGGCACAGTGAAGATTTGTGTCCCTGTTCTGTTATTTCTGTAGCCACCTTTGTGCATATCCATTATGTCGCACCAAGATGAGGGCATATACCTATTGTTGCTCCCTCCCTCTGGCATCCTTTAAAAGCAGACCACTTTCACATCCTGATTTACAGTTAAAAGTTCCATGTGGGGCAGACCTCAGATTTCTGTGAGATATGCTAGTAGCTAGTGTAGCCCTGTGTAATTTTGGGGTTACATGCCTCGCTCCTCCTGTGCAATAATCCCTGTTAAAAGGGCAGGTTTGCCAGGAGTAATCATGAGGTTTGCCCTCATCCCCTGTGATGTGTATTGTGTAGTGAAGGAAGTGACATCATGCTCTGTGTCCAATAACAGTGACACAGGGGTGGTGCCTACTGGACCTATATAGTATGCATCACTTCCTGAATTTAGTGTTGAAGTGGAGTGTCTCATCCCACTTGAATGAGACTGTCTGACCCAACACAGTGCCAGGGCTCTGGCAAGGATTCTGGCCCTCCCTTAGGGGAGAGGTGGGCAGACTATTCCTCTTACTCTGTTAGAGAGTAAGGGAAGAGCAAGGACAGCTTCTAGGGCTCTGACTAGGAGTGGTGTCCAGGGACTTCCTTGAGGTGGGCAACCTTTATGATGTGCGGCTAGAGACTGGCCGCAATGATGGGCAGTCTGCCACTAAAAATGACAATACAGAATGTCCAATTTGAAAGAACCTTCTTGCCTGAGAGTGGAGTCATTCAGGGAGAAGCTGCACCCAGAGGTTCTCTTCCAGAGACTCCTCCCTGCTATCGTGGGGACCTGGAAGAGATGGAGGCGCTGTACCAGAAGTGAGTAGTTCTCAGCATTACCTCACGAGCCAGTCCTGATGTACTTCCTCATATCACCGCAGAAGACTCAGGAGTCCTGTAAGCCAGCAGGTGCACCACACGTGTACATGTAACATGGGGCAGTTTCCTCACGTAAGGGGCCAATATGAGATTTGGGTGGGGAGAAACACCGTTACATTTTTGGAGGCGCTGCTGACAGGCCAGGCAGGACAGGATTTAGCTAGGCGAACCATAGGAAAGGAACATGTATGCTACCAGGAAAGTGCTGCAGAATGGAAGGGAGCCTAGGGGTATTCAGGGGTAGTATGGCTACTCGCAAAGCACACCCTAGGGCCCTGTATGGTGTAAAGTAGATCTGGAGCTATTGCTGTTCTAGTCACCTTGAGGCAGCTAGTCGTAGGATGCCTTAGGGGGGTAGCCTGGTTAATGCGGGTCAGGAACTCCTGGGAGGGTCTGCGCTAGGTGTAGCCAACTGTAGGTGATGCCCTAAGTATTGCATGGAGAAGCCCAGAGTACTTCTAGCCAGTAACCAGACTACTAACCACAGAGCACGTATACTGGACTGATACTGTGTACAGCACACACCAGAAAGAGTTAGCCTAGCATGAGGTAGTGCAACACAACTGAGTAAGACACACTTGAGATACATGTAGAGGTGCACTGGCATACTTTATTGCATCGAAATGGCGACTGCCCAGCAGAGGAGCACCATGTGCGATTGCAGAGAAAAAGTAAAAATGGCGTCTATAAGTGATGAGGTCCCGCGCAGTGCGGAGAGTCCGAAATGGCGGTTCGCGCCAGAGATGGATTGAGAGGATATATACAGTATACAACCAGAGACCTACTACAGTAAATTGAAAGTCTCGTTAATATTAATCCAAGTGTGGATTTTTAACAAGTTGCAGTGCCCGCTGTTTTTGCAAAAAAAAATGTATTCTCCTTTTTGAGACTGAGCCATTGACCAAATTAACTGGTCGATCTGAGGTGGATCCAAATCCACACTGTTTTTCACCTATCTCTAGTTTTAAGTAAAACAGTAAATCTCTAAGAAGAGAGGGAGATATCCCCTTATTGGTAATAAGGAGCAAGCAGAGGTGTTAAAAAAAATTGCCTCTGTATATACCAAATAGGAACCACTTCCAAAAAATATTACAGTAAAAGGAAGGTATATTCTTAAATACCATCTGACTAATACAGGAAGTGCAACGGTGGATTGAAAAATGTAGGCAAATAAAGCACCTGGCCCTGATGGCATACACCCAAGTATTCTTGCCCAGTGGGGAAAGTCATTCATCACCCATCACTCATCGCTATGTAATACGTAAGTAATATGTAAGTAAATATTTATGCATATTTTAATTCATATAGCACCATGTATCTGTTTGGAATATAATGAGTTATAATACAGTGTATTAAACATAAAAAAATAATTTTCGCAGAGAGCTTACAATCTAATAAATAAATAGACATAAAAAAAGTTATAAAGAAAGCGCCATAGTGGGCGTGAAATGTGTGGGAGGAGGAGTTATGTCCTAACTGTGTCCAATTTTATGTAGGTCAACAATTCATTCTTATTTTCTGGTAAGTTCCTGATAGTTTTCTGTCTACTGGAACGGCAGTCATCTCAATCCTGCTTTTTCTCTACATTAAAAAAGTTATGGTGGATAAAAAAAAGGAAAAAACCTCTACGTGCACAGCAAATACGAATGCACCTACACGTGGTATTTTTATGTCTCAGACAGGTCTGCAACCCTTGTCTTTCCCCATTATCACTTAGGCTGCGCTTATAGTGCCGTCGCCGGCGACAGCAACGCGATGGCGATGTCACGCTGCGGTCGCTGGAAAAATCAAATTGACTTGACTTCCACCCAGCCGTCGCTTCATTGCGTCACTTCTACTATAAGCGCACGCAACGGTGGCAATATGTTTGTTTTGCCGCAACGTCGTGTCCACTATAAGCGCAGCCTTAGCATACAATGGTTCCACTGCTTTCAGGGATTCTGGGTAATGACATTCAAATGAGCACTACCAGTGTCACTCTTTACTTCTTGACCATTGTAACATGGGCCCCTCTAAGTTTATGGAAAAGCAAGAGCTGACATTAAAACTGTTCAGCTCCAAAGGACTCCCTGGTTGCCATTCTGTAAAACAAAAGGAGGGTTAGTTAAGCAGGGTTGCAAATTTAAGTAAGGAAAACCATTAAAAGGAAGTTATATCTTGTAAAATACAAATGTGACAGAGCTAAGGATAGACCAAGCAATTTTTTACACTAATATTTGTAACTTTATATGGAATTCATATACTAGAACCTGGTAATAAGAATGTGGTACAATTAAGAAACAAAATAGAATAATTGATGAGTCCCCGGAAAAGTAAAAAAAATCATTAATTTTTCTTATTTGTCTTTTAAAAATCTGCAAATGAAATTTGCTGGGTTGATCATTAATTGCAGGTCTCTGCAGGAATTAATTTAAATGAAATGTTTAAATATATGGCAGACATAATTTCCAAGGAGTAAAACTAGGGGTAATAGAAAAGAAAAAAAAAGGAATTAAAATATATAAGCACCATAATAGGACTGACTTGAAAAAAAATCTCATGTTGTAAATTACCAAACATATAAATTTAAGGGAATGGGTAAAATATAAGAAAATGTTTTTATGAAATATATGTAAAACAAAAACGGCTATATATACTAAACAGCGCTAAAGCATGAATCACCTAACAATCCATTCATTTGATAAGAATAGGAGATATGGTGGAACTCTTATGGTTTAGCGCTATTCAGTATGGCCCAAAATGCAGAAATAGAAGACAAAAATATCCTGGTCATTATCATGTTTATGCATATTTCATAGATACTGCTTATCATGCCATTATTATTATTATTTTATTTATTAATTTATGCTTCTTAACCCTTTCACTGCCGGAAATTGTTATAATTAAGACAGTGAAGGACTATTTTCAGGAGATTACATGACAATGGTTAATTGATCAAAAAATCGTTAAAGGTAAAAAAATGATTACTTTGAAATCATGTGTAGCCATGCCTGGTTTTGGATACCAGTCTGCCTTCCCTGTCATGTAAGCCCTGGTAACAGTGCAGGCAGTGACAGGACCAATCCTGGGTTTTCCCCACAGAAGCAGCTCCCTTGAGGGACAGAGGAGGAGGTGGGACTTGGCCTGTGTTCTGCCCAATCCTGGGTTCAGACCTGGTACCTTCCTCCCTTGTACTTAAGGGGCTGCAGTATTAAATTGTTTCAGTGTCTCAACCCCTGAGAGAGACAGGTAGTCACACATGGGTGCAGCTGGCATTGGCACCCACTGTACACTCCCCTTGGGGTGTGTGAGTGATACCATTCCTCTGGTTCTACTAGAGGACCAAGGAAGAGTTAAGACTGCTTCAGGTGGCCTTGGCCTGGAGTGGATGTCCAGGGACCATCCAGAGGTTGAAGACCTGTGTGAGCTGTATTGGGCAGAAGCTTGTGTTATACTGTGCTGAAGCAGAGGAATAAACCGGTTCCAGTTAATCATATTCCTGCCTAGTGTGCAATCTTTCTGGGGGGAGTGGAGTACGTTCTTCTGCAGGAGATTGCCTACATACATCTGGAGCCTGCAGCAGATGGAGGCGCTGTACTGTCAGAGATAGAGACCAGTGATGTACCCCAGAAGCCTGTCCAGACATCCCCAATACCACCAGCGGACCACTCAGCATCCTGTGAGCCAACAGGTAGTCAGCACTACACACCATGTAATGGCAGAATCTCCCAGAGGGCGGGGGAAACACTGTTACACATGTATGACACTCAAACAATACATTATTTTCAATACATTAATAGAAGAGACATTTTGAACATATATTAAAGTATTGTATGCCTATTTAACCCTGTTTGTATCACAGACTGTTTTGAAGAGAGATTACATGGAGCTTATTGAAACAGGAGTTATCTGACATTCCAATAAGAATGTCCATATCTGTGTCTTGTTGTTTTTCTTCCTTCTCTGATTCAAAAAATCATCTGCAAACAACTTTGGATAAAAGATTTGTATCAGATGGAAGACATTTGATTAGGAGTGGATGTGGATGAAAACAGAAAAAATACAAATTTAATATGTTTAATGCAATAAACTGGTCCAATTACAGATGATTTGTCCATCTGTTTCTGTTGTAAAACTGGTTAAATACATAGCACCACAATCAAGGGTGGGTCACTACCCCTCCCACCCCCCTGAATTGCACTAGTTTTGCACCAAGTACTCATTGATACATAGTGGGACAAGTACAGTATTCATGATCCAGTTCTTTTCTTTGTAATGTTTTCTCAGGTTGGTTCTGGTTTGATCCATCAACCTGATGGTAAATTGGAGTCCCTTGGAAGTCTGCATTGTTTTTTTTAGAGCACCTGGAAGCTGTGGGTAAAAAGAAGTGCTGCTTTAATATGCAAAAACAAATGGCATCTGTTTCCTATGCAGTGCTTTTAATTTTTGTATTTGGGGAGAATCTCAAAAGGCAATGAAGAAGCTGCTGGTGCCGAGGTATGCAGAACAAATAATGCCGCCTTTTGTAAATGACGTTGTTGAAACATCAGCAAGGTTTCAAGCAGTTTTGGCATTTGTACATGAACTCTGTGGCCACTACTGTTTTAGTTATATAGCAGTTCTTCATGTATCCGCTGCAAGCTTTATAATTCACTGTAATAGTTCAAAGTTCTAGTAGCAGTTTTGGTCCATGAGAAAAGCAGACTTGATGTACAGTAGGCTTGATATCTTGTAGCAGACCAAGATAAGAGTTCTTGTCTCTTGTACCCTCAACTCTCACCCATTCAGTTTAATAACCCACCCAAATAAATTCAGACACCTTGATTGGGTACAAATGTTTTTATTAAACATAAACGGCAATAACCTGGTCAACACGTAGTCACAACCAGTGAATCTGCTTATGCTCACCGCCGCTACATGACCCTCATGGTTTATAGCCCCTGGGGTCACTCTTAGGAGTACACCTTAGGCCCGCCGCACCTGTCCCTGACCCAAGAGCACATCCTGCTGGACCCCTCACATTCCACCAACTTAACCATTTGGCAAAAACCAACCAGTCCAACCCCCGCCAGCTATGACCAATAATATGACCTATAATACCGCCACCAACGCCTTTACACGTACCCACATTTTTTTCTTTTAACATGTTACAGTACAGTCACAACACTCCATGGCCTCTCGGGCCAGGATCATGCTGCTGTCACCTATTGGTCAGGGCTTTCCTTATAGAGGAAATGATAGTGTACAGGTAGTCCTCACTATCCAACGTTTCACTTTACAACGAATGGCATATCCAATGCTTTACAATGCAACCCTAAGGGCCGTTTTTCGACGCCGGAATGCGTTATCCAACGCTCACAGACACTGATTAACATGGGACTCACTTTACAACGGTTTCCCTATCCCACGCTACTTCCAGAACGGATTCCATTGGATAACCGAGGACTGCCTGTACATAGCTTTTGAAACCTCATAGTTTTTTTTCCCCAAGTGTATTTTAAACTGTGAACTGCATTGTGTTTTGAAAACAGACCCGCTTGCTGCATTCTTGCATACCACCAATTGCATATCCAGTCACACATTTATGTTTTCTTCATTTAAAAACAGAAATATTTTGGGAGCAAAGAAAGACGCTGGTTTATTACTTCATGATGAAACACTGGGATTCTGTCATTTTATTATAAAGCCTAGTAGCCATAAATCTTGTATAGAACCATTTTCCATCTCATTTGATCTCATAAATCACATAAAGTTTCCGAAAAGCCACTGAAGCACACATTAAAAAATATTTCTCTTTTTATTCTATTTCAAGCACGTCTGGTGTTAGCTGCTTAGCTTCATTATTTATCATAGTCTGAATCTACAAATCAAGTATAATTAGACTTAGAGAACTGATTGGATTTCTAATTAAGCCACATTGGAAACAATGCACAATCAGTAAATATTCTGACTAGGTACATTTTAAAGAGCAACTCTTGGGCTTCTTGCTGATGACTAGACACCAGTGTCATTAAATTTGTTGGTGGCAAGCAAATTTTAAAGTTAACAGCTTCTTTAAATAGAGGCAATTAGTAAGGATCTTCAAATATTTAATCACGTTTGTCCAATTAGTGTGCAATTAAGCAATGGTGTAGCATGGGACAAGCCGTCTTTACTGTGCTTGCTAAAGAAGGATCCCTTTGAAATGTTGCTGTTTTCATTTATTGATATGTAAAAAGCAGGCTATGGCTGTAATTTCCAATTTGACTAAAACACTATGCAGATGGTCTGACTGTGTTCCTAATAGTGCACAAAAATGAAATTAAAAGAAGCCACTTACCTGAGTGTGGTTGATCTGTAATCTGGGAATATGTTTCACTTAGCATTTAATTACACGGTAATACATGTGAATGAATTGTCGGTGGATTTGTTCTGTTTTCAGAAATCAAAATAAAAAAGATAGTCCAAAATATATAAAAGGGAAATGCATGGGATTGCCTATTTCTATTATTGTCAGTACTTTGATGTACATTCTAACACATTCCTGACTGATACTATAAACAATGTATATTATATGCTACATACAAACCTTTACATCCAATTATTACAAGGGTAGAACATCCCTTGGGTAAACAGAAGCAAATTCTCCTGAATTCACTACAGTTCAATGTACTTTGCTCTCAGTTTCAAATCCGTCTGTGTTATGATGTTTTGTAAATTTACATTTTTTTCACTATCATAATACATGTTCTAATTGGAGGTGCATTACATGCTTGAGAACTGCTCACTCCAAAAACTCATCATAAAATATACATATATTTTAAAAAAAAGGCAATACTAAGCATATTGTCAGTTCATCTGGTAACTAGTTTACACCACCTCAATCCAGATAAAGGTATTTTCAGAACAGCACACAATGAGGGCTTAATACCCAAGACTTGAAATGTCCCACTATAATATGTTTGATGTGTACCTGTTTTCCTTGGCACTTCATAACAGCACTGCAAACTGCTTGAAATGCAAGCCATGCAGAATAGGGACAGAATACCTTGCTATATTAGGAGATTTTCTTCTGCAGTAAGTCTCCAAGGACCATCTTGAAATCAAGAAAAACAGAGATCACTAGCTACAAAAGTCTATGCTCACTCCCATCTGAAAAACATGTTCACACTAGGAAAAGTTAAGAACATACCAGACAGATGCAGAATTTCACACCCAATTGTGCCATAGGGATCTCAACCTTGACACTCCCAAAACTGCGAAGTTATACACCTAGGACAAAGTGACAAATTAACCAGTAAAAGTGCAGTTCCAAGTTGTTTTGGTTATGACTGTCACTTGAAACATACGGGAGCAATAGTATCTTCAATTCCACCCACACTTTATTAGTGTGGAGGAGCTATGTACCAGTATATTTTTGCCTTTAAATTTGTGATTGGGATCATGTCATCGCATAGAATATATGGCTACAGTGGAAGCACTGTGTGCTAAGAGATAATGGGGAAAGGCAGGTGTGTGGAGTTGTCTGAGACATGTGAATGTGCTCATAAGTAGTATTTTTATTTACTGTACAGTGGAGGGTTTTTGTCACTTATTTACTCACCATAACTTACTGTGTGTATCGTTATAGCTGCTTCCAGCCTCACATTGCATAGCCAGTAACCATCCTCACACTGATTAGGGATAGCTGTCTGTGAGTAGGCTTACTGTCTGTGCACTTTCACCCAGGCTGTCCTGAAAAAGCAGCGTAACATGGCAGGCATAAGCTTAGATACATGTTAAAATGGATTAGTAGCAAAAAGTGACACACTATGAATGCTCATTTGCATGTTATTACTCTGAATTCCTGTCTGCAGTGGAAACATTTTATACTAAGTGATAATGGATAAAGTAAATGTGCATCCAGAAAAACTGCACGCAAGTTGATATCACCATGTCTGTCAAAGAAGGCTGTGATTTCTTAAATATAAGGATTCTCAGTAGTTCAGGGTGTTGAAGGAATATTCCTCCTGAGTGAGTAAACTTGGTTTTATTGAAGCCGGGCTGCACTAAATGCAAAATGCCATAAAACAAAGGGCAAGGGATAAGCAGCTGGGGATGTGAGGATGCAACTCCCCCTACCTCCCAGACCACTTAATGATCCCACTATGAATGAACGTCCCGACCCTTGTGAGGGTCTATGCACGGGCCCCTCCTCTGATGATGTGATGAAGTAAAGTGTAGTAAACTGTAATGTAGAAAAGATCAAAGTACTCTCTGCTGTGTAATGAATCTGTGGGCGTGCTCCAGCCGCATGAGAAACAGCAAATTAAAGGATGAATAGCGGTGCACAGCGCAAAAAAAACTCCCGAGTTGGACAGCAAGTCCTGAGAATAAAAACTGTGTTGGCACATAAAAATGAGGGTGGAAAACACGGCAACGCATTTCGCACACACTGCAGTGCTTTATCATTTGCTGATAATGGATAAAGACAGGGTTGTGGACCTGTCTGAGATAAGTGGTACTTTTATTTGCTGTACACTGTAGGTGGAGGGTTTTTGTCACTTTTTTTACTCACCTTTGTGTGTGCTTAGAGAAGACATTTAGACAAGACTTTCTTAGCCTCTGTGTATTTTAGCTCTTGTTTACCCTCCTTGGTTTAATGTTGAGTATAACTTATGTGGAGCAATCTGAGTAATTAAAAATGGAATCATGCAACTTGCATGTTATAATAAGATGTATACATCTGCTTCCCAGGTTATTACATTTCTCTCCTTTCTCTGAATGTGTCAAATGAAAAGTGGCACAAACACCTCTGGCTAATACTTTTGCATTAACATGTAGAATGTTTTTTTTTAACATTTTGACATGCCTTGAAACCGCTGGCATTAGAAAATTAATCAAAATAGAACTGACTGTCATACTTGAAGAAATTAGCACTACTTTATGCAGATTTTGTCTTACTTACTTTTGGTGCTAGATTTATACCATGTTATATAGCTTTATATGAGACATCTTGCTAGTCCTTCAAAAATCTGCAAGTTCTAAAAACATTTTATATTTGTACCATTGTCCCTTTTTTTTTGAGTGAATTTCTGTTTGAGATGAAACTATGTAACAGTTCCTAGGGTACAGATGTAGTTATTGTAACTGCTAAAGTGTTTTTCACTGTGTTTTTTCCTTGTTTGCTGGTGTGTGTTATCGTGAACTGAAATCACACAAGAGCTGTTGCTGTCCTTGCCTGCTAATTGGTGCCAATGCTTGTGAAAATAAACAGATGGCCATGAAAAGATGTTGTGACATGCATGTGCTCTGTATGCATTCGTGAGATGTACCTGCTTTGAAATGCATGTTTCCCCTTCCTACCCAATCGCAGATAGGATCTTTTAGGGGAAAAGCTACGCTGGTTACGTGGTGTATTGTGGTGCAGACCTGCTGGTAACAGAGGGCCCTGAGTCTCTGGCATGGTGTTATAGGGGATGAAAGGACAGGCTTCTGGGGTCTTGCCCAAATTCTACTCACAGGTGCAGCACCTCCATCTTGTGCAGCCCCCAGATGTATGGGGTGAAGTCTCTGCAAAAGAACTCTCGTCCCCCTCCTCCTAATATACTTCAGTCTCAGGCCAGGAGGCATAGGTAAAAACACATGATCTTTATTTGGGTTCCTTGATTCAGCAGCCACAGATCACAGCAGTTCTTAGGGTCTCCACCCTCAGGATGTCCCTGAACCCACTCCCAGGCAAGGGCACCAAGAGCGGTTCTTGCTCTTCCCCTATCCCCTTGTGGGATAGGAGGTATGGTTCACCCACACTCATGAGATGTGGCCCACACTCAGGGCCTTAAGCCTGCCAGAGCCCTGACAGCTTGGTACGGGTAACCTGTCTCTATCAAAGATAGAGACCAACTGACTAAATCAGGAAGTGCCATGCGTTAAGTAAAGCTCCAGTAAGCACCACCCCTGTGTCTCTAATTGGACACAAGGCCTGATGACACTACCTTCACTGACTCACTGCACTGCATGTGTGGGGACAACCCATGATTGCTCCTGGCAAAACCAGCCCTTAGCAGGTATTACTGCCCGAAACTACCCAGGGCTACACATGCATACATGAAGCTTGCATAGTGGATGGTGTTGTTGTATTTAGGGAGCTCAGAATCATATAAATAAGATAAAGGAAAAAAATGTATATAGTGCAGGATTGCATATAATCCAAAATGGTATGTCTTTATAAGTAGGCAATGTCACAACTCACGTGGCCCAGTAGGGACAGAAGGCACTGAAAAGTATATTGAGAGGATGAATTTCGGTCTGCCTGCCTCAGTCCTCTCTGGATCCTCTGGAGATAATCAGTGGAAGAATGGCCCTCTCATATGGTAGTGGAGGGGTAATGATCCCTTGTCACGGTGTAATGTGTTCCTACAACTGCAAACCGAAATGGGAAGTGACGCGGTGCCCACCAGACGTGAGGTAGCAGAGCCTGCGATCGACACAAGTATGGAGACTACCAGCTGGGGAGGGTTCCCTGAAATATCGGCGTCACTGCGGGTACGGAGGCAGTGAGAGGTTACACTCACGATGTCCATTACCTTGTTTGCCTTTTATTAGTTTTTTATAAATTTATTTTTCCATACTGATCTGTGCTATGGATGCATTTTCTCTCCTGCCCTGAGGTACATTTCACCTGAGAAACTACACAAGAGTACAAGTACAGATTGAGCCACAGTTTTGGCATTGTTCTTTTATTTTATACACACTGTAAGTAGGCATTGTATATGAGCCAAGGCTCATTCACCATTTCTGATCTTATCACAACATCTGCACTTAGATATATTTTTTGTTGATTTTCTCCCATGCTTCCCCTGGATCGGGAGAATAATTTGCAGCTTTTTGGACCAGTGAAGACAGGCCCTACCAGAGGATTTGAGCAGGGTGTCACATTTTTATTTATTTATTATCACTGCACATTATTTGCACATTGTTTTATTAATATTGACACATTTATTGTTCACTCTGCATTTTAGCACTCATTGTTGATCACTTTATCGTTATCATTCTATGTGGGAGCGCCTTTTTTTATCACTTTTGTGTGCTGTAGTGTGTTCACCCAGCTAAGATGATATATATGTAAAGAGTGTACGTATAAAAATATGTATATGCATAAAACAATTAAAATAAATATCCACACTTACATAACTATTTACGCGGTGGCCCAAACAGAGCGAGCAGCAACGTAGACGGCACAGTGTTGGTCCGAAGACAACAGCTGTAGGGAATCCCTACTTCCGTGTTCGGCTTGCAGGCTGTGATGCTGGCTGTGCTGTGACGCTCAGTGACTGTGTGCAGGGAGCATGGGTGGTATATCTAGGTGCGATCCCGACATGGGCTCAGGAACCCCCAATATGGTCTGGGATCCTTCATTACATATTTTTGGGGGTGAACACCTTGGAGACACTTCACGAACCCCTATGAGTTCCTGAACCTCCTGTTGGGAAACACTGTTCTGAAGCTTATCTGGCCGCCTACTTTCAAAGTGTATCGACCATTTTCTTACCCTTGTTATGTGTCTGATTACCTTACCCTTCTCCCTCTCCCTTCGACTCCTCCTCTGAAGAAATGAGATTATGCAGTCAATATAACTATACAAAGTTAAAAAGAATATTAAATAATGAATCATTAAAAAAGTACAGTAAATGCTTAAAAATATATAAAAGTAAGACTTTGCCCTACCCTACTCTAGTGCATTTACTTTCGCCCATATTACTAAAAATTATCCCCTGCAAGCCAGACAAAAGACCTTTATTAAATATGATATAATATGTTGTCACGGGAGACCAGGTTAGTTACACCTTTTATACCAGGATCATTTCACTGAGCAAAACAATGTAATGAAATAAATTGTAGTTTATTCGCACAAATTCGCTTACATACAACGGAACACAAAATACAGACAAAAATACACTTACTCGGGGTCTGGGGTCAAAAACTAGACTATCCTAGGTGCAGGGAACTCTAAATAAGAGTTTTATCCTGACCGGGACTAAGCTTGGAAGCTCCTGGTTCCCAAATCGGGTGAAGTTCCACACGTCACCGCTCCCTTCTCTTCTGAGAACTTGGACTTTTCTTGACCATGACCTACCCCCCCTCTGGAACTGAAATTGGCATCAAATCCTAGCCGCGACCACTACGTTCGATTTTGAGAACTTGGCCGCAAAAAGCTTAGAATCTGGCAGGCAGGCTTTCCTGGCTTGAAATCGAAGCCAGTTGCTGTGCTATTTGCGCAGAAGCAACTTTGAAAAGCCCGCCCGTGCTCTTACAACTGGGGATCTCCAATCTCATTGGCTCAGACATTTCTTATAATATTGTGTGTTTCATTCATGAAACTCAGCAGCCAACCATCGCGTGGGAACTTTCTCAGCAGCCAATCAGAGCCAAGCTGGTATGAAAAGCCGGGTCAGCGGGAAATATGAAATTGCCAAGAGACATGCGCATGTTTGCCATCTCCGTCCCTGGCTATCTCAATGCCACCCTCTGGGTCAGGCTCCACTAGGTCTGGCAGAGCAAATGGCAGCCCGGACGACTGCCATTGTTCTCCGGACCTGGGTACTTGAGTCCTTCCCTGCCATCCAATGCTTTACACACCTCTGGTATCCTCTGGCTACTTTGAACTCCGATGTCCAGCAAACTTACTGGCACCTATGGGTTAGACCTGGCAGTTTGTTTGAACATCGATTCCGATAGTTCCACTACCTTTACAGCACACAACAGTACATTACAGTATTTTACAATGTATTAATAAAATATACTTTAATACATCCTAAATCTCTGGGTATGGGGAATAGAATAGAAAGATGTACTTTTATTTCTATCAGCCTGTATTCCCCATACACTATCTATTGGACTTAGCCTGGACTCGGAGAGTCCCCTCACACCTTATATATGGTTGGAGCACCCACAAATCCAATACATGTTCTGGGCTACCTGGGCACTAACTGGGCTACCCCCATTTACCTAGGGATCCCCTCAGCTACAGGGACACATTCATCCCTGTGCCCAATTCACCTTTCTGTGCTATGCTTAAGCAGGGAACCCTAGCAGTGAGTTTTCAAGGGGAGATATTGCCAGGACAATGTGCCTACATGTATCCGAGAATCAGGCATGATTCCTGGGTACATTTTTAGGGTAACAGACAACTCCGGACCCCAACTACCTAGGCACATTCTGACAACAATTCCTCTGCAAAATCAACCTTGAAACTCATGCCCTAGCAATCCCTGCTTGCTGACATGCCCGGAAAGGGAAAAACACATAAAACATTTTTATTGCAGACAGTATGTAAAAACAGTACACCGTTACTGGGTCAAAGAGCTAAGTCTATTGAACCTTATACACAGATCAGGGTTAACCAAAAACAGGCTAAACCTTTATTTGAGAGCCTGGTTATCCCCTACCGTCACATATGTGTCCATTCATTCACATTCTAGAAGCCATTACTCCCCTCCACAATGACTGACAAGACCCTGTAAAGGTAATTCATATAATTATTACATTGCTTATTTGTATGTATGTACGTATGTATGTCTTTATTTATAAAGCTCCATTAATGTACACAGCACTTCACAGTAGTAATACACGTGACAATAACAAATAATACAAATAACAGATCATGGGAATAAGTGCTTCAGACATAAAAGTAACATTTAGGAAGAGGAGTCCCTACTCCGAAGAGCTTACAATCTAATTGGTAGGTAGGAAGAACATACAGAGACAGTAGGAGAGCATTCTGGTAAGTGCTTCTGCAGGGTTCCAACCTTTATGTATCATGTGTATAGTCTTAGCCACGGTGTTACTCATATGCTTCTTTATGCAAGTGTGAGACATTGCATAACTTATGTCTAGCAGTTCATCTTTGTTTGTGGGTTTAGCATATTTCCTCAAATTTTGCTTTAGCGCATGCATATCAAGCAGGAGTGTGTTCCTGAAGACAACACATTTACTTTTAAACATGCGCAAATTCTATACCATGCAATATGTCAAGGATGTCCCTGATGGGTCTTGAACCCTGGTTCTTACAGGGATCCTTCTAAGGCTACTAATTACCTCATGATCGGCACCTGCCCTCCATTAGCAGCCAGGCCTTCATAGACATCCCCTTCCACTTCCTGGCTGCCTAATTATTGAGGTTTACGTCAGTTATCTAGCTTGCTTCCACAGCCTGTTGCTATTTATTCGTGTACCAGACCTATACTATGTTTGCCTACTGCCGGTCTCTGACCATTGCCTGTCCTCTGACCACCACTACCTACCTGCCTCTGACCATTGCCTGTCCACTGACAATCACTACCTGCCTGCCTCTGATCATTGCCTATCCTCTGACCATGCTACCTGCCTGCCTCCAACCATTGCCTGTCCTCTGACCTTGCTACCTGCCTGCGACCATTGCCGTCCACTGACCATGCTACATGCCTGCCTCTGACCATTGCCTGTCCTCTGACCATGCTACCTGCCTGCTAGCCCATTTCCAGCAATTGGACTTCTGCCCTGCAGTTGCTCCCTGTGACAGAATAACCAGGCCCTTTATGGAGCCCGCTGGAACAGGATCTGCTCTGGATCAGAAAGGGGCCGCCATGACATAAGTTATTACAGGTTTACAAACTCAAGTCACTGAGCAACAAGGCCAAGTCCTCGCGTTACAAGGTCATGTGCTGGAACTACGAACATTGTTATTCCCTCGACTCTGTGGGGCCAAATCGGGCATGTTACAGCTGCTACATGCTTCCCAGCCAGTCTCACATGCCCAGTCAGCGTTCAATCTCCCTCTCCCAGAGAAAGTCAGTGGTAACCAGCACCACTTCAGAGGATTCCTAAATCAGTGTAGACTCCATTTCCAGATGCAGCCCTTCATCTATACTACTGATGCTGCCAAAATAGGATTGATCATCTTCTTGTTTAATGATGAGACCCTCTCCTGCATATCTCCTCTTATGAAGCAAAATAGTCCTTTTTTAAGGAACCGGCAAGACTTCCTGGATGCTATGAGCTTTGTATTTGATGTTCCTAATGGCTGTGCTGTAGCTGAAGAAATTGTGATGAACCTCTGCTAGGAAAGGTATCCAGTTGCTGAGTATGCCGTGGAATTCCAAACATGGGTAACTGACACAACTTGCAATGTATCAGCACAAAAGTTCAATTTTCACAGAAGCCAGTCTGATCATATAAAGGATTAACTTGCTCGGATTGATGCACCAAGGGGATTGGAAGACTTTGTTCATCTCAGTATGCAGATAGACTGAAGAATTTCGGAGAGGAGACTAGAGAGACAAGGTTTCACCTCAGTTAGCCCCTGGTTTAAGAAGTTCTACTACTTCCTCAAATTCAAGGGTTTTAAGAATGGCAGTTTCCCCAGCTACAAAATCTGAACCAATGCAAGTGGATACTGTTTGAAGACCCATCGGTTCTGAAGAAAGAAGTGGACATCACTCCAAAGACTTATGTTTGTATTGTGGCAATTCTGGGCATTATCTAGCCAGTTGCCCTATCAAGACTAGGAGGCCCATGTCCACTCAAGGTCCAGAAAGACTGAATACTGTGAATGCCGTTCACTCTGATCAGCTGAACTCTCTGTAACAACCCATATTTTTCACCACTCAAGAGGAATGTAACCTACCTAGCAGGCATCCTCACTTCTTATTGACTATTATTCTTAAGGAAGGTAATTGTCGCATTTCTACCATTGCTATGATTGACTCCGATGTGGGGGGAGATTTTATGTACCTCGAATTTGCCAAAGATAACTTGGTTCTGTTCAGACCTAAAGACTTTCCTGTGAAGATGGAAGTTCTCTAATAAGCTTTTGTCCTTTACCCCATAAAACCAGTAATCTCTCTCATTGTGGAGCCCGGGCATCAAGAGGAGATTTCTTTCAACCTTATTCATTAGGAATGAGATGTTTGGCCTTGGCCATTTGGTCATTACCAAATCTCCACAGTACTCCACCGCCAGGACTACTCACTGCAGGTCACCTCACCACCTTCCGCCATCTTTATATATCCTTGGATCTCTCCAGCTGCAGGGCATCTCTGTCCTCGGATCTCCACAGCCATAGGGCACATCACGTTGCTCTGACTGCATTTGTGAGTGCGCACCACCAAGACACTCAGTGCAGCCTCCAGCAGCAAAGACATATTTCTACATTTCCAACAAGAAATGTTTAAATGTGTCCTGGCTGCTGGCGGCCGTGCTGAGTGTCCTGGTGGTTCGCAACCATGGGCACGCTCACAAATGCAGTCAGAGTGGCGCCCACCGAGGTGACCGTGACTGGGGGGATCCAAGGACAAGCCTCATCGACTATGCAATCTAGGGGAAGCATTGTATTTTCTACATTCAATAATATCATACCAGACTTAAAATTTTATAGAACGTCTATGGAATTAATTATGTTCCAAGTGTCTGGCAACTAATGAATAGTAAATGGTGCATTAATAAACCTCCATCCCAGCAGTGACTGATCTGTCTTTCTATAGGAAATAAATGCAGATAAGAGTATACAGCATTTTTCTTCACAAGTCTACCGATACAGCAAATAGGCTTTGACTATTGATGTACAGTATATTAGTTAGCATCTAGGATACATACAGTACTATACGTCATGATATTGATGTTAGTTTACCAAATATTCTAACAATGTCATTCTACTTATCTCTGAAAGACTACTTAACACTACTAAACTGAAAATATTTATTATTTGCTTTCCTGGTTAAAAATAAAATACACATTTTACTGTAGTCTGACTGTGCAGTACAGTGTTGCAGCAAAGGAGGGCAGTGTGTTACTTAAAGAAAGGAAACAAATATTATAAGCAAGATGCGATAAGGCCTTGGTGAAATCACTACCGATATTTCCAGAGGAAATACTCATACCATTGTTCCCCAAGATTTAGATGAAGGCTCCAGTTTGCTGTATTTTTAAATGACGAATGATCCGTCCACACCTCCTCACCACCAGGGTTGCCACCTCTCCGGGTTTGACCTGGAGACTCCGGGTTTCGGGCACTTACCTCCGGGCTACGGGGTTAGCCTGTGAATCACCGGGTGGCGGAGGGGTGCGGCGGCCTCTCCGGCAATTCCCCCTCCAACTGCAGTGAACATGGCTGTGCGCCTTCAAATGACGCCGCGTTGCAATGGCAATGGGACGCTACGTGACGTCATGACGGTATGCGGCAGGCAATGTGACACTGCGTAGCGTCATGACGTCACGTAGCCTCCCGTTGCCATGGAAACGTGGCGTCATTTGACCCTGCACAGTCCTGTTCACTGCAGTTGGAGGGGGAATAGCAAGAGGATGCCAGGAGACGCCGCCGCGCCACAAGAATAGATAAAAGCCGACATGCAGCTTTTGATGCTTTTTTATTTTCAAATATCTTATCAGAGTCAATGTGTAAGGGACACACAATAACAACAAAATATATCATATGCATATACCTATGGGGATCTATCTGAGAAGTTTCTGCTGAAAGTGATATTTTTATTGTATGTCTTGGGAGCGACAGTAGGAAGAGTGAAGCAATGTACATATCAAGATGAGATGCATCAAATTCTGCATCTCTGTTCATGATTTATTTCTTCTCTGTGTAATGAGCTGTGTCAAATGCAAAAAAAAAAAAAAAATCACCAGGCTTCTTATATGTGACCCAGCTGAGAACAGGAAATGTAAAAGCCTTTTTTTTTTTTTTTTTTTACCTCGATACACACACTCTATGTATTTTGAAAACAGCTGTCTCAAATGAAGATACAGTACAGTCACAGAGAAATTCATGTGAGAAGCCTATGTATTGTGTAATAGGCTTAATACGAGCTTTTTTATCAGGAGTTGTGTTTGTAAAATATTAAATTACATGTGTGTGAAATCTACAGGGGCTTTGTATAAAGGTACTGAAAAAAACAATTAGACGCATAGCACACATTAAAAAAAATGTTCCCTATGTCTGTGCCAAATGTAAGAAACTAGTTAAATAAGTATCTTGCAATTGATGGAGATTCTTAATTAGGAGACACATATAAACTGGAAACAAATGACGCACCCAATCTGATAGTTTTATATATATATATAACATCGCCGGAAGAAGAGATCAGTGTATCTCGAAAGCTCGCACAAATAAAAGCATTTTGTTAGCCACAGAACGGTATCATCTATTTATTTTTTGATTATTGAAGCTCGGCTAACACAGTACTGATACCTCTACATATATATATATATATTATATTATAATTATATATATATATATTATATATATATAATTATAATATGTGTGTCTGGTGACTCTTGCGGTAACTACTATTATAAAACACAGGCTGATGCACAGGGGGTAAATGTGATCACAATTACCTTGATACTGATGTATCAAGGTAATAGATCAGATCCAATGCTAACTGTAATTCAAGTCCATAGCAGCTAGCACCGGATCAGTGAGATACCCTGTATCAACACTTCGTGAATCTCCCTCATTGGTGCTTAGAGACCCATGTTTGACATGTCTCTCTAAAAGTGAATTTTAAGGGAAGAAGTTGAATTGTGTCCCTCTACACATAGCCCCCTACAACACCCAGCCCCCCTGCTCAAAGTTTCCTATTGCAGTCACACACAGCAGACAAAAAAATAATAATTTTAATTGACTTTCCTAAAAAGCTTCAATGGCCCTAAAGTTGGAAATAGAATACATATTGTCGGGACTATGCAGAAATATAATATATATTTTTTTAAGGAATTGAAAGAGTGCATTGTGTCAAAAAATCTATTTCTCAACTAAAATCCTTAGCAGCATGTCTTGGTATGTCATTTTTCATGTTCTTACATTTGGAGTACCTTTTCTTATTCTTTATATGGCGTCTATTATGTTCATACATATGAAAGCATTAGGAATTGTTTGCGGTTATTTTCAGTTGTCTTTTAAGCCAAGAACAACGTGAAATTTCGGCACGAGGCCAAGACTTGTAATTTATATTTTTAGAAATGATTTGCATATGTGTGCCCCCCCCCGACAACATCTAAACTCCACCTCCAACGCCACCTCCAACTCCACCTCCAAGCGTTATATTTCTCTTAGTGAAAAGAACATTGCTGCATGTATCATGCAACACATCAAAATCGGTTTTATACATAGACGTACCAAGACATGAAGTTAAATAGAGAAAAGAAAAATCAGATGGAAGTATGCAGAGAGAGCACTCATACTGTAGCCTCACTTACAAAATTATACCCATCAAATAGTATAACAAGCTCCTCACCCCTACCACATGCAGCACATGCAGCACTTATCACCTGAGATCAGACTCCAAAAGACTGTTCATGGTCCCAAGGCTCAACAAAGTATCCGGCCGTTCCTCCTCTTACCGTGCACCCCAAAACTGGAACAACCTACCAGAGACGCTTACATCCACCACCAGTTTAAGTTCTTTCAAATCTAAGGCTGTCTCACATTTTAACCTGGTCTGTAACTGTTTCATTCGCCCATAATATAAATTATCTTTAACTGTGCACGCAATGTCCTGTATATAATGTATACCCTGTTCATTTATGTAACTATTTGTAACCATGTATTATTTGTCTTAACTCTGTGCCCAGGACATACTTGAAAATGAGAGGTAACTCTCAATGTATTACTTCCTGGTAAAATATTTTATAAATAAATAAATAAATAAGTAGAAGAAAAAGTAATTGCGAAAAAAAAATAACAAAAGAAGTATTTCCCACAAATCCTTAGAAATAATCTCATTGATTAGCCACACCACACATAATACAAATAGTTAATGTTACCTCGAATGAGAATACATATCACATCACATAATCATAATTATTCACTAAAAATAGCAGCAATGCATTAATGAACAAACAGCTAAACAATGTACTGCAATCACATGTACAAAAGCTGTCACTAATGCACTTGGTCCTTATGCACCCCGGGATTTAAGTAGTAAATGTATTCTTATACTGTGTATCACTATTAATAACATGTTTTTATTCAAACAAAAGCTGTTTATTTAAATGTGTGTGTTGTTGTTGTTGTTATTTTACTGTGAGGGAACACAATGAGTTTATCAAGAACACATGAGTTGGATTACTTTACAAGGTCAATCCGCTGAAAACCTGACCGACCAGCAACAAGAAAAAACAGTTTTTACTTAGACTTCTCCCATGGGTTTTTTATAAGTATCAATCTTCCGCAGAGGCACTAAAAAAATAAAAAGTAGTGTGCTGGAAAGCTCAAGCACCTAAAAAAAAGGTATTGCAGATATGTTAATAAAATAAATAATTATTATTTTTGAATCGACGCGGAGTTGTGAGAAGCTGTAACATTATTTAGATATGTTCAATGACAAGTAAAAGTAGCTTCAGACTAATTCATTGTGGCTTTAAACCTTAAACATAGGAACCGGTGGCAGATAAGGGTCACTTGGCTCACCCAATCTGCATCCAATTTCCTTGCTTGACAAAATCACTGATCCTATCAGATCAAACATGTTTTAACTTTTTTTTTAAGTAAACCCTGCTTTTATATCAAACATTCATATATTAACTGCTTTATATTTACTGGGAAAGACAGATTGAGGAAAATACATTGTTTCTATGTTTGTCCTCCTCAGTTCCATTCCATAGACAATGTATAAACATACAATGCACTGCACGTAACGGGAAGTTACAGAACTGGCAACAGAAGGACACTTTGGTGGTCTTGAAATCTCTGTAATAAAGGTGGTGCTCGTCTAGTCTAGAGTAAACTAAAGCTACCTAATGGTTCATTTTACCTAATTTGCCAGAGGTCAAGAATAACTGTAGACCTCATAAAACTTTTGTGGAAGACAACAGAAGTATGTTTTATTTAAACCATCACAGATTACAGTTTTGGAGCAACCCAGTAACTGTACACTAATATATTGCTAGTCCACATGACGTAACCCTGTTTCAGTTGAGCCTTTGAATAAGTTGGTAGTTTTATTGTAGGGGACCCTTAGAGAGTTAGTTAAACTATTCACCAAGTGGGGGTGAGGAGCTGGTTATGAGAATGAGGAGTTGCCAGCTTTTACGATTATCATGCTCTGTCACTGTGAAGAATTTGCTATAATTAGCAGACAGTGTTCTAAGCATTAAGATTCAATTTTTTTTGTAAAAATAGACGCATGATTTCCACTAGAAATATAAACATAATCTACTATAGCCATAGAAAAAATATGGGCAACACTGTGGGTTTTATTTTTTTCTCAGCTAATTTACCTGGATTGGATAAATGAAGACGAATAAAGAGAAGTCACATTTTACCTGACAGTTAATTTCACAGAATTTTCCCTAACTAGACTGAAGGGGGGATTACTAAAGTATAATATCATGTATTCTCTTTACTAATTTCTTTTTCAAATTAATATTTGTACGGAATGTGAACCGGGAGGGAGGGGTCTTCTATAGCTGAACCATGTTGTCAAAAGAGACTCGTCGGTTCCTGAGAAATTGACCAATTTAAGGGTAGATCCACAGAGCTCCATTAAATCGACAAAAAACGTGACGTTACTTAAATAGGTTACGAACGTTATTTTCCCTGAGACTAACGGGTATCCACAAAGCTAATTATATGTAAAACCAATGGCCATTAGTTATCTCATTACAATGGGCTTAACACCATGTTATATTAGCACTGTATTAGTTAACATGACTCGCATTACGCCTGTCTTACCTAAAGGTGGCAAGAGAGAGAGATTCAAATAACACATGAGTGCGCAAACTGGGGGGCGCGAGATTGCCTGCGGGGGGGCATAGAGTTTACAGAAGCCCAGCGCTTCCCGAAGGCACTTAAATTAAATGCTGGGGAAGCGGTGAAGGCTTCTGTAAACTAAACTAAACTGCATTTACCTTGGCTCAGACGGCTTCTGGAGACGCATCGCCATGGCAACGCGGCGTCAAATGACGCCATGGGTCATGTGATGTCACGTTACCATGGCAGCGTGATGTCATGACGCCCAGAACGCTGGAGCCGAGGTAAGGGGGGACGCACGGAGAGGGGGACAGCAGGCACAGGGGTGCAGGAAAAAAGATTGCGCTCCCCTGAAATAACATATGGAGACGTCAGTGCTCAAAAAGGAGAACGCCTAGATACCTGGGAGACATTCTAATGGCATATGCAAAGTTTATTTATATGACTCATGCACCATACGTCCTAAAAGATTTCCACAAGACCTATGAGCATTAGGCTGAGTCCCCAGTGATCACGGCGGCACACGCTACGCACCAGACACTCACCTCTATCAGGCAGGCCCCCCTAGTGGTGTCAGTTGTCGTGACTGACGAAGCACGGTGGCGTGTCAGCCAGCAGGGAAGACAAGAATTTTGTTGCCCGTGCGGCGACCCGGTCACGTGGTGTGCGGGGAGCCAATGGCAGCAAAGGGGAGGGGAGCTCCAAGCCGAAGCTCTGAAAACAGAGGAATATGAGTGCCAGAAGAATGCTCTCAGTGCTGGCAGAAACAACAAAGATGGCAGAAATACTGTACTGGATGCGGATGAAGTGCTTATGGTGCCACATCAACTGAGACAGCTTCGTTCGTTCATGGCTGCGCCCCCTCATTTTGCCCACGCCCCCCACACCTTCCATTGCTCCCTACAGACCGCAGATCGCGGCTTTAAGATGTGCACAGGCCGCCAGATCGCCAGCGCATGTGCAGCAGCCAACACTGGGGCCGGAGCCTAAGAGCACTAAAGTATGCTGTGACAATGGAGTTATCCAGCATATGATATAGTTCAATGCTGGAGCAGCTGCCCTGAATAGCACAGGCTGTGGGTTCTGATTCCTGTGGGACTGACACTAGTACCCCCTGCATCACAAAGAGCCTTAGGGCTGGGACCCGCTGCGCCCGGTGGCGCGGGCGGCAGCGTGAGCGTTCCCCACCAGCAGGGGAATCCTCCCGAGCCAGTCCCAGGCGGCTCACTACGCACTGTGACGCGTCAGCCACCACGGGATTCAAGAAAATTGTGATCCCGAGCGGCGACGCGTCACGTGGTGCGCTGATGAGCCAATCAGCGGTGGGGGCGGAAGCGGGAGCCATCAGGAAGCAAGGTAGGAGGTGTGTGTGGTTTTTTTTGTTGCTTACCTTACAGAAGCAGCCCGAGCCCGTGGAGGGAGGGGGGGAGAGTAGCGGGTCCCTCCGCTCAAGCCACGCCCCCTCCCGCTCAAGCCACGCCCCCTCCCGCCCTCCTCCCGCTCCGGCTCCCGCTCCCTACAGACCGCAGATAGCGGACTGTGTCTGTCAGCGCCCCGCCTGTCTGCAGTGCGGGCGCGCTGACTGAGGGAGCGGGGCCTTAGCCTTAGGCTTGTCAGCATAGATCTTATGGAAATCTTTTAGGTGGTGTGGGTTTGAGTCATTTAAATATACTTTGCATATTTCGTTAGCATATTTCCCAGGAATCTAAGGACTCTACTAAAATAGATCTCTCTCTCCCCCCTATTGGCTGGAAAAAAATAACCATAAGTTATTTAAGGCACTAGGTTTTAATGTTACATTATTTGCTTTAGTGCATAGGCGTTATAATTAACCTAACATTAATTTATGTTAACGTTAGGTTAAATAAGCGAATGGAGCTTTGTTGATCTAGTTGCTAGTTGATCTTGTTGTTGAACTAGTTGCTAGTTTGCCTCCCATTAAGGGAAATTAGAATGGCCACTGGAAATCTTGAGTCCTGAGTGCCAATAAGAAGCCTCAATGGATGGCATTGTGGCTATCTGGAGCTAAAGAAAAGCATGGTTCAACTCTGTGCCCACCAATTTAATTTTGGAGCGCTGTCAATAATGTCCTTATTTGAAACCGTTTCTTTTTTTTCTTGGCTTGATTTGTGTCGTTTTCAACAGACCCAATTTGAGTCCAGGACTTGTCTCTTAAAATCACCAATTCGCCCCTGATAGCTAGTGTGGTCCTCTTTCCCCCACCCCCTGGGAGATAAGGCGACTACGGTGTGTGTGGTACGTTACCTGTGGCTCACAGGAGGTCTGAGTCTCCGCCACTGGGAGCCTGGGTTGTGCCTGATTTGATGGGTAACAGCGCCACCACCTGCGTGGGATCCTAACTATGTGGGATAACCCTGTGCAGGAATATATATGAGTAAAACACACCAATATGGTAAAACAGTAACTCTTTACTATTAGCATATAAACCAGCATAACCATGAACAACACTTATATCACAAACATCAGTAATGAATGCTAATGAGGTACAGCTACCCGCCAAGCCTCGCACGGCCGTAACCCACCACCGTGTTCCCAACACCGTGTCCTTAGAGTCCCGTACCCACCCCAATGTGTGAGACAGCGCTGCCCGCTAGACTAGGTGTGAGGTTGGTGCACTTGGTGTTGTTAGGTACCTGCCGGGTGCTCCAGCACCCGGGCGCTCCGACAGAAGGACAGACAGGATTCACTGATCCAGCGATGAAGTCGTCCACAATGGTTCCGCCTCCGCGTGGGGTGGTATCCAGCTGGAGGGTCCCACACTGTAGAGAGTCTCTATGTCTTTCAGTGGTGGTCTGGTCCCAGACCACAGTCCGCAACTGCTGCGAGGCGTTCACTGATGTCCCTGTCAATAGTGCAGCTAATGGGGCAGTCGGGGCCTAGCTGGGAGCCTAAGGGGGTCTCTGGCCTAGTGCAAGGGCCACTGGCTCCCTGTACATGCACATCCTACCCTTCTGCTGTCCGAGATCCGACTAGCTGCTTCCGAAACGCGCCAAATGTATCTATCTCCTATGCCTTGTGGGAGCTGTAGTTCCCCGCGGAGCGTTATGCATTCCTTTGCGCATGCGCGAGCTCTCTAATGTCCGCCGCGCTGATGACATCCATTGCACATGCGCAACAAACAAAATGGAGGCGCCCTGTGCGTTCGGGCCACCGCGGAGCCTCCGGAGCACGGAGCACTCCCTGCACTTCTTAGCTACCTGCCCAAATACCCTGCACTCCCAAAGGCGCACGCACGCTGCGCCGGCACACGCACGCCCCCGCAACAGGCGCAGAGGTAAGGGGACTATAGGAGCCGCACAGAAAGCTCAGAAGGGGACCGGGGTTACACTAGTATTTTCTTTTCCTTGTTCTCAGTTCCTTTCATTTTGATATTGTATTATTTTATTGTTAAATGGTTGTAGATAGTACATGTAGTACTTTACACACAAGCAAACAGACCCTCCTCATATAGGAGTAGGAGTTAGTTGGTATACATGAATAAGACTCCAGACGTGTTAAAAGCACTTTTTTTTTTCACTTTTTTACTTTACTTTTGCTAAATGGGACTGAGGCTCTGAGTTGCAGGGCTAGTAGAACTGGAGCTACTCAACACTTGAGTAGTTGTTCTAAAAATGCCAGCACTGGGTACTTTTGAGCACTTTTGGGCACTCCCCGCACTACTACAGCTCTAGGCAAGTTATTATTTCATCTGTTTTATAAATGTGGTTGCACTCCCGGTTACTGCCTGTTTTATTCTGCATTAAACCGATCCTTGTCACTTTCCTATTCCTATTTCCTATTGTCTAACAATAGCAACAGTCCACACACCTGTACAAATAATATAACTATTACCTACTGTTTACACCATGTCCACCCTTTCTCTCCACATTATAATAATAGTTGCCGTTCAACTGTAAATTGAAAACCTAGTGGAAACAAACTTTGCTTGTTTACCTGATTGCAGTATGTTACAACATATACTTTTGATAAAGCTTTGAGTAGACATCCTTGTTCAGCAGGATCCCCCTCCTGCAGGTTCCACAGGTGTTCCACAATAACACCTGTTTCATGGAGATTGGAGAACAAATATGATCTGTTTCAATATGCATATTACCTAAGCAGTCTAACAGCATTTCCTCAGCATACACACTGAACTGTTTGTTTTAATATTTTAGTGAATCCAAACAAACACCTGGGCATGGAGAAGATGTATGATCTCGGTGTGGGCTTGCTATTTAGAAAAGACTCCCCCAAATAGACTAGTGGACCCAACATACAACAGTAACTGTTGTGCGCAAACATGAAGGAGTTACTAAAGCATAGGACTGTGAAGCAGAACAAGCTTTGTGTGGCATTGGATTATCTTTATACCACCTATGGCCGATGCTTTCTATTTGTTTTCCTGCCAACTAAAATGTGTCGAAAGTTCCTCCCCAGCAATGAATTGGTAAACCATTGCTTGGCATTGCAATGTATTGCCTCATCTCTCCTTTATTATTTGGAAGATACAATTGCATTTCAGGAACTGAATAAGTGCAAGTAGTGGAAAGAAATTGTTAAACTCGGGCAAAAAAAAATAGTCTGCAAAAACCGATCCTCTGTGATGACACATAGTAGATACTTTTTATTGAGGTAACGTTATAGCTGCACAGAGGATGCCAACATCTGGAAACTTATTATTGAGTGCATTCCAATTTTCCATAAAAGTGTGCATTTCCATGTAATTATTATACACTGACTCCATAGCAGTTTGATAATATCGGAGTAGGCAGAATTATATTTTTTATTTAGGATTGGGATATATATATATATATATATATATATACATATATACACACACACACTAGGCTTGGGAGAAATATGAACCATTCTAGAGTGTAAAGATGTCATTGTAATCTGACTGATGTGATTTGTATTGAAATTTCAACTATTTGTCATGCACCCAAGCTTCTCTGTCATCCAAAGCCAAGCGGTAAATTGCCTTTCACAGATTTTCCATATATCTGAGAAATCCAGCAAGAAAACACAAAAGTAAAAATGTACCAATATGACATGAGCATGATTTGGAGCAACTTTCTGAAAGTTGTCAAAAAAAAAACATGATAAAAATATGATTGATGGTTGATTAAAGTGTTGCTGTTGTACGTAATCCAAAAAATATATACCAATTAAGTGTTATAAAATTATTTTGTATTGGAAAAACATCAATGGTTGCATATTAATCTGGAGTAAGTTTTCACTGGGCCAAAATGATATATTTTGAGCAATAAATGTATTTGTGCCAGCAAACTGAACTATTGTGAAGCCTTGATCTATTTCTATATGGAATATAGGTCAGCCTAGCCACACAAAAAAAAGGTAAATTAGGGGTCCAGATTGAAGACCAACTCTCCAGTTTTAAAGATAAATGGTTGCTTTCCATAAATGAGTAATAGTGAGTAGAACTCATGGGATACAGTGTGATTTCTCATTTCCAGAAGAGCAGGATAGTTACACCTGAGACAAAGATATGCCCAGCGTTACATAGAAACAGAAGAATGCTGTCACATCTACTGAACTGTGTAGAGTCCTGCTGTCCCCTCCCTAACAGATGAGTAGTGTACTTTTAATACTGAGATGGACATCCGGAAAAGGGTGGATGTTTCCATAAAGTTGAATAGTTATGAGTTTGCTAAGGGCTGTATAAGCAGAGCTGTTGTCAGATGTTGAATAAAGCCAGTCTGACTCCTTCCAAAAAAATCGTGACTGGACTATGATTGATTGAGTTAAAGTAGAAATGTATTTTCAATATCCAAGTACTCCATTTGAAAATCAACATCTTGCAACATAAAATAATACTATTTGTAACTACACATTTCCTGCCATCTTATGCTTTTTATAGTTAGGAAAGGAGGCAACACAGTTGGAAGAATCCAATGATTCTGGTGACTAAGAGTCATGGGCTACCCCTAAATCATTTGAACTCCATCAAAACAGTATGACTAGTGGAGCCTCCATACACCCTTCTCCAAAATAAAACTTCTATGACACCAAAATTGAGATTTAAATGGCCACAGCTTTTTATTAATGAACACATAGAGAAGGTCCCCCATCTTCTTCCCATCCAGCTCCCCATTGAGTACATGATCCTTCCCGTCATGACTTGTAAACAAAGCCACATCAGCCATCCTCCTGGCCAGATGTTTGCCAACACTTAGGGTCGTGCATGTCCACTGCCCCTGGCCAGGCATGCCCCTATGACATTAACTGAGACCACTTGTGGAACCCTTGAACCGTAGAATAGCATAGCAGACATTGCACTTGAACAAAGAATGCGTTGGTTTGTACTTATTTACAATACACTTCCCAGAAGTGCATTTGAGGGGTGAGTATAGATATATACTGTATATATATATATCTATATATATATATATATATATATATATATATAGATATATATATAGATATATATAGATACAGGAACAGAATGACCTAGGCGCAGATTTGGGGGCAATAAAAAGACAAATAAACAGGGTAATACGCCATGGATATTTGAATCAGGTGTTCAGGGTAAGTATTGCACTCACATTTTGGTAATTTAATCACACATTTCTCCAAACATAAATTGGGACTGGAACGAAGAATCTCTCTTTGAGACTGCAGATATCCCCGACTTGAAATCTTTGGAAATTACGTTGTTTCTGCTATTCATTGGATACTGAGTGCCTTGAATAGCAGAGACGACGTTATTTCCAAAGATTTCAAGTCGGGGATATCTGCACTCTATAAATCACTTGCTGTCATTTATTGTCTGCACCACCCCTGAAGAAGATCCCCTTGAGAGGATTGAGACGTTGGTTCTATATACATTTGCTCGCCCCGGGCGAGTGGATTTAACCCCCAGGCGAGTAAATATTGGCCCAAGCAGCACACGTTTGGTACTAGGTGGCGAGTAGATTTTTTTGTGTGGCGAGTAGATTTTTTGGTGATTTGTCAACCACTATATATATATATATGTTACACACTGCTATAAAGTCCTGCTTAGGAGCTTATTGAAGGTTATATCATCAATCATGACATAATAGAACTGAGTATTATAGGGCCTTGACTCTCATTTGACTCTGCTAGGAGAAAAATTTAGTCAAGACGTTTTACATTCTTAGTAATTTTTTCTAACTCTCATGGGTGCATGCACCGAGGGATACAGTCTTTTTTTTACTGTATAATTGACATGTAAACAGATATACACATCATGCATTCTTAAGCTCCAATGCATAAAAGTATGTGTGCATCAATTTGAGAGTTTTTCCACTAAGAACTACTATATATTATAATTGTAGCCTAGCCTCCGGCCACTACTTATTTCCCTGAGCCCTACCCGTATAAGTCCTGTTAGGTACAGGCAGTGGATGGGTTAATTCATCCAGAAGGCCTAGTGTGCTATTGCAGTCTTGGATGCAGTAAGTGTATCCAAGGGTGGGCCTACCAACAACTAGAGAGTGTCAGCCTGGAGGAGGTACTGGCTGGGTGACATATGCAGATGTGACAGTATCAGACCTGCCCTGTTATGGAGCAGGGTTACAAGCCCAACCCCATGGTAAATAAACTGTTTCTCTCCCAAAAGTGGGGGTGTCTCTTTCCTCCCCCTGGAGTGAGCAACAACTACCCTGTCCCATAAGGGGATACTGCAGGAGCACCAGAAGGAAACTTAGATGGGCCTCAAGCCTTAAAGTAACCTTCATGGGGAAGCAAGACATGAATGCACTGCTGTAACAACTACCTAATACAATAAATACCATGGAACCATATGCAAGTGTGACTCACTGTCTTGGGATAAGGAAACGTTTCACAATGGATCATCCTACTACCACAGGATCCTTGCTGACTGGAGGCACTGCCAACGAATAAAGTACCCTGTAAACCTGTCCTGATAATCCCCACATCATCACGGAAGTTACATCCTGTTACCTCACAGGTATGCACCATATCGCACGAAAGACATTAGTAGCAGACTAGAGCGCACTTAGGGTGGGGGTAAAGGGGCTACACAATGTTATGTATTGTATCAAACTCTTGGTTCCTGTCTACTTTTTTATTCAGCAAGTCTGAGTCAGTGTACATTTCTCTATTGATTCAGTTAAATATTATAAACTACAATAAAAATCAAATGTTTATGTTTAAACCAACATTGATTTATTGTGCCTTGTATCTAGACACACATTTTCAAGAGCTGGATACATAACCTCTTAAAGACTCGGTCAAAATGTTACGCCAATTTTTACATTCTACATTTTCCAAATAAGATAATTCCCAACAGAAAGTCGTATTTGACTAACATCCATATTTTATTTTGCTATCGCAGTTTCTGTTTCTTCCAAGCTATTGAATTTTGTAGTTCCATGTAGGTATTGTTCAGCACTAATTATATGAATTATTTCACAGTATTGACATTTGAGGCAGTAAAAACCTGATTTAAATATTAATGTACCACATAAAAAAAAATATTACTTTTGTTATACCCAAGAAACACTGGGACTACATGTATAGGTGAAGAGGTGCTGCAACCTCCCTGGACTTCAACATGGGGGTGCTGAACCCTCTCCTAATTTTTGTTTTTTGAACTGGAAAAGTTGTTTGTGCAACGATTGATATTACTATTATTTTCCTCTAAAATTAAATGCTGTGTGTCATCCAGTCCTGAGACAGCTACTAGACATTTAGCCAACTCCCAAGATGTCCATCACATCCCATGATAACCCAAAAACTGAGTGTTGTTTAAAAAGGGCAACCCCTCCATGCTTAATATAACTTCTGCTGCTCTGCCAAGAAACTACAAACAAGAAGACTTTTAAAATAACCACAGTAAATGTGCTGTTTTTCTTCAATTACTACGTTTTTTCTTTAAGTTTGAAGGCCTGAACCCGATGTGTGAATGTCAGCCCTACCATGGGAAAGAATAAGATGTCTTTACATCCAACCCCCTTCCCAATATTCTCCTGCCCAAAGGTAGCAAAATTCAGGCATGAGTGATGTCATCTGTGAGCATGCAAAGGAAGGCAGAAACTACACCGAAAGAGAGCACTGTTTCTATATTGGCTTCCTGTGGGTATTGCCACAGGATACAAAATGTTATCTCTTCGTTTAGGGATAATGTACTTTATTCCAGTTAGGTATTAATGTCCAGCTATGTATTTCAGTTCATATACTGGGAAATGTATTAGTTTGAAGTTTGTATTGAAAAATAAATAAAGATGGATGCCATACAATGTTTTTCAAATATCTTGTATCTATAGTTTATATATATATATATATATATATATGTATATATATGTATATGTATATATGTATATGTATATATGTGTATATATATATATGTATATATATATATATACATGTATATGTATATGTATGTGTGTGTGTGTGTATATGTATATATATATATATACAGTGTTCGACAAACCTATACATTTGCTCGCCCCGGGCGAGTGGATTTAACCCCCGGGCGAGTAAATATTGGCCCAAGCAGCACACGTTTGGTACTAGGTGGCGAGTAGATTTTTTTGTGTGGCGAGTAGATTTTTTGGTGATTTGTCAACCACTGTATATATATATATATATATATATACAAATGTAAATACAACTGTATGCTCATCTGCATGTCTTAGGCAGGTCTGCAACCCCGCCTTTCACCATTATCACCCAGCACACAGCACTTCCACTGCAGCAAGGGATTCTGGGAAATGACATGCAAATGAGCACACAGTGCCACTTTTTGCTTCAAAAACCATTTTTAACATGGTTCCCTATAGGCTTAAGCTTGCTGCATGGTCACAGTTTTGAGCACAGCCAGGGTTAAGGTGCATACCCAGAAAACCCACGCACATTCAGCTGTTTCGACCTTAATGGGTCTCATCAGTGTGGGGTTGATATATATATATATTGCAGTATATGTTTAGTGTTATGAGCGTGTTTCACAATAAATTAACTTTTGCAACTGTCTGCCTAACTCTTTCAGTGCAAGATGGGCTTGTATCACATTTATGTGAGAGAAGAACAAAGAGGTGCATGTCGGGCTAAGAAAGCAAAGCTATTTCTGAAGTAACTGCCTATTTCAGCAAATCCATCATTGATTTCTTGCAGTTTTTCATGCTCTACCTCTCCGTGTTAGTGTTTGAAAAGGCAAATGATTGTTGAAAAGCATGAAAATTAGATGCTCATCCCAGTTAAAGTGTTCACATTGCCATGGTTTACATTTTATTGTTGACCAAAAAGGAGGGCCCCTCAGAAGCCAGCACCACTATTGACAGAACAAGACCAGATTGTAAATAGAAATGTTGCCTTTTTCTTTAGATGGCGAATATCCGTTTCTCTTTAACACTACATATCATTCAAAACCATGAACCCAGCCACATACATGTTTCCTTCTTATACTGAAAGGTTGTAGCACAATTTAAAAACTGCAGGCAAATTGTAAAGAGCCATTGAAAGATTGAAATTGAATGTGACAACCTGGGACCAAATAGGTCACAGCACATGATGTGGTATACTGCATATGTCCCAATAACATGAATGAAATGGGTAATTTAGTCTATAGCAAGGCTTTCAGCTTCACCATTCCCTTGTTTCCCTTTGGACGTGCCATCTACAGAATCTTTGAAAGATGCAAAGTGGAAGTCATTAGTTCCAATGCAGAACTACAGCTATGTGTCACTATTCTACCCTGTCCCTCAGCAGCTAAAAAAATTAAGGTCAAGAAATCGTTAAACCTGCATTTTTTTCCTCCACATATTGTGCTGTCGAGCATATGCTAGCCTTTGTGACCATTTAATGACATAGCAGCATGACTTCTTTAATATAACACTGCGATGGTTTTCTGGTGATCAAGCAGAGAGAAAATCATAAGACTAGTTCAGAGAACAGTTTCATACTTGCATTAAAGCAGCAATGTCACCTACCCAGTTTTTTTTTTTTTTTAAACTATTGATTTTCGCAGACTGGGAGAGTGGGGGAGGGGGTTGATGATCCTCCAGAGCTGAACTGCAATATTTTTTGCCATTTTTTTTTTTAAGAGGGATGATGGTGAAGTTTTCTATTGGATAACTGTTTCATGTTTCATGTCCAGGAAATAACAACGGCAACTGAATTGGTAAGTATCTCAGGACCCGGGGGAGTGACTGGATCTAAAAATAGCGCTGTATAGCTAATCGGACCTATGTATAAATCAATATTGAAATTAGTCAGGATCACTGCTTTAAGAATATATGTAAATTTCACACTACAAGAAGACTACAATGTTAAAAAAAAAATGAAAACATCAAATATATTTAGGCTACGGCTCTTATTCTTTAAAGAGTGATATCGGAGATCGGGTTCTACGGCACTTTATAGAATAAGGGTCTATGAGTCTTTGGGTCTTATTCACAGACATTCCCATTGACTGTCCATGTGACAGTCCCATGATCAGCCATGACCGCAGTTTAATGAATAACCCCTTTTGTGCATTATACCTGACTTTCCTGCATCCACTGAAATAAGAGCATTTTTGTATTCATATTTTTGTGTGAATGTCTTTTTATAAATGTCGCGTGGAAATGAATACACAAATCTAATGCTACTTATAATTATTTTAATGAATATGCTAATAAAATATTAAGTACTATTAAAGCTGTGGAACCAGTCCTAAAACATGAGAACATCTGTATAGTCTAAGGCAGGCCTGCACAACTTGTAAAGCGAGAAGGGCTGAACTGCTCCAAGGAAAACAGATTTGGGCCGCACGGGTAAAATAATAATCATCATCATCATCATATCTCCCCACAGCACCTCTCATCATCATCATGCTCATATCTCCTCCAGCACCCCTCATCAATCTCCCCCAGCACCCCTCATCATCCTCATATCTCCCCCCGCACTCATCTTCATATATCTCCCCCAGCACCTCTCATCCTCATATCTCACCCTGCACCCCTCATCATCAAACTTTGCGAGATTCACCCTCTATCTCACACCCCCATCTCTCCCCCTCACCCATACACAATACTCCCCCTTCACATAACACACAATACCCCCCTGCAAACCACACACATCCCACCCCCCTGCACCTCACCTCTCTCCTCCCTGCATCTCACATCACATCCCTGCACCTCACATCACCCCCTGCACCTCTCCTCATATCACCCCACTACACCTCCCCCCTGCACCTCACCTCCCGCCCCCTGCACCTCAACTGACCTCACTCTCCCCCCTGCACCTCACATCACCCCACTACACCTCCCCCCTGCACCTCACCTCACTCACTCCCTTGCACCTCACCTCCCCCCTGGACCTCACCTCACATCACTCCCCTGCACCTCACCTCCCCCTCTGCACCTCACATCACTCACTCCCCTGCACCTCACCTCCCCCCTGAACCACACCTCACTCCCCTGCACCTCACATCCCCTCCTTTGCACCTCACCTCACTACCCTGCACCTCACCTCCCCCCCTTTGCACCTCACATCACTCCCCTGCACCTCCCCCCCCTTGCACCTCACCTCCCCCCACATGCACCTCACCTCCCCCCACTTGCACCTCACCTCCCCCCACTTGCACCTCACCTCCCCCCAACAGCACCTCACGGCAGCAGAGCAGGCAGGATTCGCACACTCGTGCAGTCCTGAGAGCAGGCTCGAGGAGGAGGGGTGGGCGGCTCCCGGCTGGGAGAGGAGGAGGGGGGAGAGCGGCTCCCGGCCGGGAGAGGAGGGGGGGAGAGCGGCTCGCGGCCACGAGAGGAGGGGGGGAGAGCGGCTCGCGGCCATGAGAGGAGGGGGGAGCAGGCTCGGAAGGGAGGATGGGGAAAGGCGCCGTGGGCCGCACAACGAGTGGAGGCGGCCGCATGCGGCCCGTGGCCCGCGTGTTGTGCAGGCCTGGTCTAAGGCCTCGTTCAGGGTGATGGCTTTGGAGGGAGGGCGTACGTACGTGCGGGCGAACGTTAGATACAAATTGTTTCAACTGAATACTGGTTGTCAGGGTAGCAGCTGCCCTGTCGCCGAAGTACGGAGTTGACGTTGGCTACAGTTTCAATAAACAACCCAAGTTGTTTTTTGAAGCTGCAGCAGCGTCACTGGTACTTTGGCAGCCAATGAAATCATTCTTGAAAATGATTTCAACACAGCAACACCGATCCCTAAGCTGCTGTCTGTAGCCCCGCCTCCTGAAAGCTTGAAAAGGTCTGCTGGGGATGATGTGCACACATCGCTCAGCAGACTGACGCTCGCACACGCGAACGCCTGCCCCCCCAACTCCTGTCTCTGGCACCCTGAACTCAGCCTTATGTGCTAACGTGCGCGCCATGTTTTGTGTATGTGCACATGCTCTTTTCTACTCTGTGGTGACAACCCAACATAGACCAAGTTCTGGAAGCAGACACCTCCCAACAGTCAGTGATTAAACCATAGTTCTGTGCAGTGGTTAAGGTTTATGATTTTCCATATGCACTGGACAAATGAATCTACAATATATAACTATCTGCATATATTAGTGTGCATGTATGTGTGGGTGTGTATGTCACAAAGATTATGTCATGTGACTGTTCATTGATTCTCTCAGTTTGCATATGAACAAATCTGTGAATTAAACGTATTTCTCCTAGAACTGTGCCAGGTTTTTAACCCTTTTACTCCCAAAGAGAGCTGCTAGCAAAGCATAGCATGCCCAACTTGAAGGAATATAGGGTTTTATTTACTATACCCTTGGAGGTATTAGTAAATATTAACAAACAGCAACCTGAAGATGTAGCGCTCTTATATTCGGGTATTCACAAATTATGCAATTTAAGATATATCATCCACTGAGGGTGGGCTATTTTTGTTTTTCAAAACAACAAAAACAGAGCATGCTTTTTAATAAAGTTTTTAATTAAAAAATCTCTATTTGTAGGGGCAGCCCTAAGTATCAAGTAAAAAGACAAACTAAAAAATGTGTAGTCTGTCTATTTATGCTGCTTATCTGTTCCTGTTAAAAAATGAAATGACTATCACTTAGTTCTGAGTTCTGCTGGATTCAGGCATATCAGCTGCTTAATGAGTTTAACTAATGATTGCATTCAAAATGACTACAAACAATCGACAAAACAAAAATAACGATTCAACTCTAGTTTTGAAGACTGACAGTCTCTAACCACCAAAAGACATTAGATTAAACATGTGAAAAAAAAGCGCAGAGCATTCAGTTACCATGGAAACGTAAAAACAGAAATGTCCTCTATTTTATTATAGGTCTGGTACCTGGAGGTCTTTCAGAGCGAAACTGGCTGCCCCTCCACGGGAAACAAATTGGCTGTTCAAACACTCGCAGTTCCCGCGAGCCAATAGGAAACCTGCAACGTCATCCAATGCGGCTCCCTATTGAATGGCCCATTAACCCTTTGATTGCCGGAGGGGCCGCTGAGCCAGAGTGCCGCGGCCCATCCGGCACTCCATAAATGATGACGGAAGGGAAGGATTCATCGCCCTTCCATACGTTATCAGTTTAGATTGTGTCCTGCACTCCATATGATACGTTATCCTCTAAAAGAAAAACCCAACCATTTTGGGGGGGGGGGTGTAGCTACTACGTCAGGGCGGCACCCAGTGTTCCAGAACCCACGACGTAGTAGCTACTTCCTAGGGCACTCAAAGGGTCAAATCCCAGTGGAGAACAGCTGTAACTTCACCAGCATCTGTGAAACCTAGAGCGTCCCCCAGAGCAATAATATAGGTTTAGCTCTGCGGACACCTTCCCATCCTGTAATAAAACAACGTTGTTAATCAGGCCGGATTGCAGCTTTAAAAGTAAAAATACTTATACTTAATGATTTTTTTTTTCTCCAAGTATCAATCAGCTCTATTTAACCTATTACACGTGCCAGTGTCCTTAGTTCACTGTTATCCTGGGACTCACTACCCCTTTAAACTCAGTTCTCACTGAGCAATGCGAATGAGAAAAGAATGTCACCAGTCCACACCAACAGAAAGACCACTAAAGAGTCTATTTAGAAAAATCTCCTGGCGGCTAAATTGGTGCAAAAAAAAAACCCAGCTCTAGTTTATGACATTACATTAATCCCACTCAAAGCTATTTTATTTTTTTATCTTTAATGCTTCTGGTACAATTGTTTTAGACCTATTATTTCTCCTGGTTTGTAAAGTACAACTGCCTTGATAAATAGATCCCTAAAATGGAAAGTCTCAGGCACATTTCTCTTGCTGAGCTCAGGGGAAGAGGGAATTTTATTCAATTTCATTTCTGATACTGCTTTAAAAAAAAAAAAAAAATCAGAAAATCTGGCACATTATCCATATTACTGTCAGAGTACCCAGCTAATTATATATATTGTGAGCTCCTCTGGAAGTAAAGGCGTTTATGAAGAAGTCTCATTTAGCAAAGAAAATTGTATTACGACTTCCTTTTTCAATCTTAAAATGATGGTGTGATATTGTATTTTTGCCTGTGCTCACAATGAAAAAAACCGTGCCAGTTACCAGTTGTTCTTAAAATAATAGCAAACAAAGAATAAGCATACAGTATATAATCTCCCTGCGACCTGATGACGATGGATGCTGCAGAGACCAGCAAACTGCATGCACCCAGGAAGAGACATTCTCTTTATTTGCTTTGATTGCTATTAGTTTAAGATTTTAATGCCCTGATGAAAGTCACCAGGTCACCTGAAACTTTGGTATAAATGTCATTTATTAAAAGAAAATTTGGCAAACCTGAAGGGCACAATGTCATACACTTTGAAGTCTTTTTAGCCAAAGACGTTTGTGCGGTAAGAGAGAAAACACCCAGGCATTTTACAAATGTAGGAGGGAATATTTAGGCAGGAGGGAATATTTAGATATAAGAACCAAACGCACGCGCGTATGTGTGTAGATTTGCATACACATTAAACAAGTTATGGTGAGTATAACAAAAGTGACAAAAAGTGGAAGCATTGTATGCTGGGAGATAAGTGATAAGCTGTCCGAAAGATGTCAATGTGCTCACAAGTGATATTTTTATTTGCTAGATACAAACACACAACATTTTATCTTTTTACTTCTATAGGGAAAATGTGGTGGTTTTCATTGGGTGAAATCCTTGACAGACTCAGGAAGATGATATTTACTAACTGGTGCAAGCTGCAAGGTGAAATCAAGTGATTGGGCACCTCAAGACGTCACAATGCGTATTAAATTTGAGCCTCTGTATCTATGGGGGTAGATCCACAGCAGGTCGCTAATTTTTTAACGGTGCAGAACTTCACATTTTTACAGACTTTAGTCTTTTTCATATGCAAATGATATAGCAATAAGCACTTTACCTAACAACAGAGATACTCAGGCTGCGCCGCGCTGCAGCTGACCTCGCTCATGCTTGGAGAGCGGTGACGTCACCAGCTCTCCAAGCACGAGCGCTGGGTGTCCACCCTACTTCGCAAGCACGTGCGGCGGGGCGTTGCAGACAAGCTGAGCGCGGTTCAAAGTCACTTTTTATTGTTTATGCAAGTGCCATGTGCGGGGACGTCAAAATTTAAATTGCGAGAAGTAACCTCGCCAAGCACTGCGCGGTCAGCGGCAGCGTGGCCACAGCCTCAGACCTCCGTCACTGTAAGAACATGGGAATAAGGCTACGGTACTTAGCACCTGCCAAAAGCTGCTGTTACTCACTTCTAAACCCTGAGGAGCATTGCGTTATATCTTGGAATCGCCTAAAAGCAATGTAATGAGTATAGGACTTAACCCTTTCATTACAAAAAGTAGTGTCATACTATATATATATATATAACTATATATATAAAACTATATATATATATATATATATATATATATATATATATATATATATATATATATATATATATATATATTAGGGATCATATTAATGTCTGACACACATCATAAACTATATTATCGTTTTCAAGCAAAGAAGAGTGGGTAGCCATGCCGGTCCTTTCTTCCATGTAGTAACAAAGGAGGGAGAGGGAGAGGACCACCTACACCCTCCTTTATTTTATTGGGTTTTTTTTTAGCAATAAAAGTGATATGTTTGTGTGACCTAATATGATATACAATGTAATGACTGTTTCAAGTATGGGTGTACAATGTATATCTATACATACATCAACTATATTAACATTGTTGATGTATTTATGGATATACATTATTGTACATCCATACTTTAAACAGTGATGATCACATTATATACCATATAATTAAGTGAAAAAGTGTCAAATTTACATTTCTTAATATTATAACAAGATTTGCATTATTACATTATGGTAACGCACATGAAAATCTGTCAATAGCGCTACCTTAATAACGTGCCTTACATTTTGTCCGATGTACATGTGCAGTGTATTGGATAAATGCTTCTCTGAAACATTATAATATCTCTTAATAGCACTGCTACCATTACATGTTATTTTTGCATTTCATTAGCTTTAAGGATCCCCGTTAATAAGAAAAATAATGTTACACCTATTTAGTGAATGTCACTTTAATAGGTCGAAATTAAGAGCTCTGTGGATCTAACCCATAGACCCTTGAGGTAGGTTCAGTTAATATCACATCAACTTTGCACAAACTGTTCCTATATTACGTTATCCAACTAAACTGTAGGCCTAGAGGTGATAAAAGGCTGTTTTAAATGGGTGACCAGAAAATATTCTACATTTCTAATTTCTTACAAGCATGGATTTCACACTTTAGCAAAAATCCAGGTCACAAACAAGCAGATGTTACATGCATAGCAATGTAAATGTATTAGCCTGGGCAGAGAATAATTTCTGCAGTGTTTGATGTGCAATTAAAACAAAGGTAGTGGGGCTGTGGTTCTATGGGGGGGAGGGGGCGGGGACATGATCATAATCCCAAACCACCATTACAAATAGGTCTAGATACAGAATATATGAAGCCATAATATAACAAAGGAGCTGCAGATAAGCGGGCACCTTATTCTAGTTTAATAGACGAAGTTCATAATTCGGTTTGAGAATAAAATTCTAGTGGTAACCAGTAGCCTCCTCGTTCCATTGCACTTTAACCACTGTGCTCAGGAGTAGAATTCAAAAATAAGCATTTCAAGGCTCTACGGATAAAGGGCAGTATGGTGCAACATTTACAAAGTCATTTTGTCCCACTTCCAACCCTTATCTAGGATACTTGTATCTTATTTAGCTGTGTGCATCAACTTGCAATATCATTAGTAGTTAGGCAATGCACGGCATATAAAGTGATGTGCAAATAGTTTACCTCTCATTGTGATTTTCTTTTACATTGTGACAAATCTATACTAAGTCTGAAGTAGCATAGACCTCCCTGACTAATGCGCTTTATCAAATGTAAGAAACTGCAAGATGTTTGTAAGTCAAGCAGTAATTGAGTGGGGGACAAAAAAAAAAAAAAAAAAAGCGCTTCTGATACACAACCTTAGAAAAAAGACAAACGTGAGACAAGTAAAAATGTAGTTTAATACTCATGTGTAAAAATACATATGAGATATTACAGCAGTAAACTGCACCTTACATGATGATTGCAGGAAAATTAAGCAATTTATCAGTTTTTTGGTTTTTTTTTTTTTTAAGTCACCTTTGAACAGCTCGGGTTACTGGCATTATCCCAGCCAAAAAAACAGTATCCCCTCAATTTGATATCTTCCAATAGACAGTTCTAGATACAGTAATTTCTCTGTTTGCAAGCAAAGAACTGTTGGCTAATGCAGCACAGGACCCACTTATAGTTGACACAAAAGGGGTTATTTTTCTCCAGGTGCAAAAATGGGTAGTAGCAATGCAAGAATACAGTACAATGTTTATAACGGAAAGGAAAAACACTTGTTTAACAAAACAATAGCACCAGATTTATTAGAACAAAACTCCCTCCGAAACGTATTTTTTTGAATAAAATAATGTCATAGTAATAGCCATATTTATAGGCCACTAAAATATCTAGAAGGAAATAAAAACACTTCTATTGTTTGTGATATTTGTCCATGGACAATATTTAAATTAACATTTTTCAGTGGGAATCGCTTTCTCCAAGACGGAAGGGAAGAGGAATGGAAAATAATTATAAACTATTAAGATAAAATCACCAACAGCTTAAATGTTGATACATATTCTTCTAGATCACCATGTTGCTATTTTGTGCACTAGTTTTGCAGCAGGGGGAGACATTAATAGTTAAACCACAATGGCCTGTATATGCTGAAGACACCTTTCCTGTGTGCTGAAGAAATCAGCTAATTCAACTGTATGGAGCGATCTGTGAAGTCCTTTCACTGTGTTGAACAAATTATTGATTAGGGGGTAAATGTTCCCTTTAATACAAAAGAAATTATTAAAGCCTCCCAAAACTACAAAAACATTTTTTTTTAAACCCACCAGATTGATCAAATGAAGAAAAAATAAAATAATTACATTGGTAATGTTTTTTCCTCTGTTTTTGCAGTCAGTGGACATTCATAAACAACCCCTTAATATTTCTTATGCCAATTTTGCACCTGGAAAATTTGGATGTATATACCACCCTTCCCCCAAATCCATTAGAAGCAATTAAGTATACGCATTTCTTGCTTTTTGAACCATTGGTATTCTGCAAGGTATTTAAATTATCTTTAACATTTCTCTACATGAAGCTGCTCTTTGGGGAACTAATGAGATTTTGTATACTGGTCTGAAAGACAAGAACATGTCCAATTAAAACATACCATGCACTCATGCAGAGCCGTTAATGTTAAGTCAGGTTAATGGAAAGTCAAAAATTTATGTTTAAACAGCTCCTGGATAAAATTGTAAAATTACTTTCTTATACAGATAAGAATTAACCCCCCAAGGATTTAAAAAAAAAACAAAAAAAAATCCAACAAAAAAAAAACAAACCACCTATATTTACACAATATTTAATTAAAAATACTTCATAATTACAGTAGTCTATTAAAGCATATACTTTTCTCACTTACACTTATAGAACATCTCTATATATATACACAGTTTGAAATGTCACTCTTTTTCTATACAATATGTAACATTCCTGCAGGGAGAAGAAAATTCCCCGACCCAATAAAATCATCTATTTTAAACAATAGATGTTAAAAAAAAAAAAAAAATCTACAAAGCTCTGGTATATTAGTAAAGCTTCAAGATTCAGTTCTTCATTTATAGCAATTTTCTTTTGACTAAACGGTATCCCCTATAGATCAGTTCAGTGACTGTTTCAGGTGTCCACAATTCATATAAAATTCACTTCTGCTGATACAAAATGAATGAGGAAAAAGACAGTGTTAAGTGGCAGGCATGAGCGTGCTCAAATGGTAAAGATTTCTTCGCAGTGTATGGAAGCGATGTGCGGATTTGGGGTTTTTTCCTGCCCCCTCCCTCTCTTTTGTCTGGTGACTGCTGTTCCTTCCCCTCCCTTATTCTCTAATTTGTGTGTCTCTTTCTCTCTGCTCCTCTGGCTCTGGATTTGCCTGCTGCACACCTGTGGAAGAGGAATGAATAGAGGGGGTGTGTGAACCATTTTTGCTCCAGACTGACTGGCGCCACCAACAAAACACAAGACATGCTTGATCAACAACCCAAAACAAACCAGGTCAAACTACAAGCACAGCTCCCAAGCTAGTCCAAGCATAGGAACGCAGCTGCAGGGGGACTGCTCAGCCCATGCTCTCACACAGTGCTGGGGTACTAATCCACAGCCCCCACCCACCACATGGGGGGGGGGGGGGGGGGGGGGAAGGAAGGAAGAGCTTCCCACCATATAAAAAACTAATTCTGCTACGGAATGGATTAGTGATGGGAGATAAAAATCAGTGGCAACAACTTCCTCTACATCCAGTTTAATACATGAGCAGTTACAGATTAACCATTATCCCTAGCCTAGGCATAAATGATGTACTATCGAGATAATCATTACATGTGCAAAGGATATCTGAAAAGCAGGGGGGGGGGGGGTGATTCTTTTGGCTATGGAATGGAAAAAGAAGGCTGGTTTTGTTGACAGCCAAGCAATATAAATATATAGTTTAATAACTAAGTGACAAATCCTAGTGCCAAGTTGGGTAACATGAAGATGCTGCAAAATGACAAGACTCACCTTAAGAACACATTTAGCGACACAAAATGCTATCTCCTTGTTTGTTCACAACTGAAGCAGCCTGTAATATATAAAAAAATAAAATAAGTTCAAAGGTGGACACTTTTGCAGCCCAGGGTGTCTGGATCACACAGACTGGGCACGGCTGCATGGATAGTGACAAGTCACACCCCACTGAACAAAATAAAGACACAGAGACAGATCACCCTCTGCCTGCCTGCGCCCAATTAAAATCCCGACCTGCACTCAACTTCTGGTCGATTGGCATGTAGCAAATGACTTAACAGCTACTTGACTGAATTGAGGAGAGTGAGGGGGCAGCCTCCCCCCACCCCCCCAGGGAGCTGTGAAAGGGCCATCGCAAGAAAAGGTGGTGGGGGTGCATGTCACCCCATTCAGCATGGAGCATGATTGCAACACATTACAAAAGGCACAGAAGGGGTGATGTGTAAACAAGAGGAAGAGACAGCTGCCACTCATTACAAAGACAACCACTGCTTTCTGTTGCAAGAGGAAATTACAAGAGTAACCCATAACCGTGGTAATAACCTGCCAGCTGGGAGAAGTCAAACCCCATTGTTAGCATTATTTTTAACTCCATATCTGCTGCTGCTGCCACTCGAGCAGTGTCAGGTGCATGCTGTCCTCTTTCATACACGCCACTCCAGGTGTCAACTACACCCTAAAATTGTTGGGACACCCTATGCACGTTTTAACCCGTAGCCATTATAGGACCCGATGGGGATCATTTACTAGCGACCATACGGAGAATAAAAATAATTTAAAAAAAATAAAAACACAATTGCCAAATCATTTTTTTTTTTAAAAATTAGTATTTTCTTCATTGCTACATCTGGTGCAGTATTTTTTGCACCCGTTTTGCAGCTGGGAGTCTTGGATTAATAGAGCCCCCCTACCCCCCCATCAATCATGAATTTATTATTTCGTGGGCAATGTGGTTACATCAGAAGCGCCAACAAAATGTAAAAAAAAATAAAAAAATTGATATATATCGTACACCAAGGGCCTTATTAGATAAAGTGCCATAGTGCCCCTATTAGGAATTAATGCACGGGCTTCGCGGATCAGCGCTGTTGCACTCGTGTAGCACAGACACACACACCCAGCGCCTCCCTTTCGCTGCCCCTGGGCTGAGGCAACCAAAGAGCAGGCACAGTATTTATTCGTAAGATATTTTAAAACCATGGGGGTGGGGGGTGGGGGGGGGGGGGGGGGGAATACATGGTGTCACCTCTCGTTTTCAAGTACGTCCTGGGCACACAATGTTCACAGTGCCCTACATCCAGCAACAACTGCACGGTGTGCTAATATGGAGAGCAAGGGGGTGGGGGGTGGGCGCCTCTTACCGGGTCAGTATTGAGGTCCGTTAGTGGGGTCCTGGGGTTGGCAGGTGGCTGCTGCCTTAGCAGCACAGGGTGTGTGTCCAACGCCAGCTGCAGGTCCAAGATGTAATCAATAACGTGCTGCAGGATCTCCACTTTGCTGACTTTCTTGTTCTGGGGGATGGTGGGCACCAGCCTCTTCAGCCGGCTGTAGCAGTCGTTCATGTCATACTGCAGGCACAGGGACTCCTCCTCTTCCATCTTGTAGCGCGCTACACCGAGGCTGTGCTCGGAGAGGCAGTGCAGCGCCAGCTCCCCGCACACCCCGCCGCCGGCGCCGGGCGCTGCTGCTGCTGCTGCTGGGGCTCTCCGAGTGTGGGGACGCGCGGGGCTGACAGCTTTCATCGCAGGCAGGCAGCGAGCGGAGAGGAGGGAGGGAGGGGGGTGCCTGTGTGTGTGTGTGGTCTTCTGCAGGGAGCACACCAGCGATCTGCTCTGCAGCTGAACAGCAGAAACAGAGCATGCAAATGTCAATCCAATGCAGAGGGAGAGAGGGGGGGGGGGGGGGGGGGGGCACACCAACTAGGGATTCTTCTTCTTAAAACCCTGTTTTGCAAATGCAATTCCTTAACAGCTTTGCTTTGTAGAAAGGTTTTTTTTTTTTTTAAATGACCAATAAAATTTAAGTAACAAAAAAAAAAAGGGGGGGGGGGGGGGAAGAAACAGGTTGATTTTCTGTGAATGCTGTGTATCTTTGCAAGCACTCGGGCTGGGTGACGGGGAGGGAGATGAGCAGGCAGTTGTTGCACGGACAGTGGCCGCTGTATCAGCTCCAGCAGTCAGTGGACACGCACTCCCAGTCTCGTTGCTCTTGCAGCTTTCAAGCAGGCGCTGTGCTCGCCTATTTATGGCAGTGAGGGAGGGAGGGTGGGCGTGAAAAGGAGAGGGGAGGGGACTCTGGGAGGAGTGGGAAGAGGGAGGAGAGAAAAGGATGAGCATTAACTCTACGGTGAGCTTTTGACTTGTAACTTTTATCTTTATACCTAGCTAAATGGTGAGCAATAATTGCACCTCATTAAACTAATTATAAGCTCACAAAAGTAAAAAAAATAAATAAAAGAAGAGACAAGTGATGAAAACAACAATGAAATTACAGATAAAATAGAAGTTAGAATATGATCAAGCAAGGAAAGGAAACCGGACCGGGAGATAGAGAAGCAGACAGGTAAGATAGTACCTGAACCACCTAACATAACAGCCCAGGAAATATAAAATAAATAGGCCAAATATATGAATAATACGAACAATGTATCACAATACTAAACAAGAATAAAGAACATTATTTTAAAAGGAGAAGTCCACATCGCAGGTACAATTTTTGTTTTAAACAACTTATCAGGGTAATCATCTTGCTTAGAAAAATTCAATCACCCCTAAAGTAAGCGTTTTACTTATTTGCTTTATGTAAAATTGTAAATGAGTGTCCCTTTTCTGAAGGTTTGCTTAATTCAGTAATATGCACGGGGCCTGAAGGAGAAGCTGCGTGTTAATGTCACTAGCTTTCAAGTGGGTGAACCCGATTTGAATCCCAGTGTCAGCTCCTTGTGACCTTGGGCAAGTCACTTTATCTCCCGGTGCCCCAGGCACCAAAAGTAGATTGCAATCTCTATGGAGCAGGGACCTGTGCCCTGCAAAACTCTGTACAGTGCAGAGTACACTCTCAACACTATATGAGAGTGAAAACAAATACTAACATTATTATGTTTGTCTAATGTTGGATTAAACAAGGGACAAAACAAGAGACAAAACTATCAAAACAAGGGACAAAACTATCCAAACAAGGGACAAAACAATTCAACTCTGGTTATTATCTCTTATCACCAAAAGACAGTAGATAAACTCCCAAAGCTTTTGTTTATTATGAAAAAGTTAAACGTTTTAAAAAAAAAAAAAATACACATCCTGGATTTAAAAAAATAGACAAATCCAGCTACATTTATCATATTAAACATGCCAATGTGTTTGTTCACTTTCCTCCTAGACCGATCTGCACCTTTAAAAGATCAGAGTAGCAGAGAAATAAGTGCCAAAGCAAGGGGGTCAATCTGATAATCCTTGTCCCAGGGGGGTCCTACACCTCTGAAATCACATAACCTAGACATAGAGGAAGCCAAGAGCCTACAAAGCTAAGAAACGGATGAAGAATAATGTAGCTAGAACATCATGAAACCATGATTGCAGTCTTACTCTTCACCTCTTTGGAGAAAAGAAAAACGAAACAAAATGTATTATTATTGACACTATAGTTACTGCAAAAGCATCATAAGGACATGGAAAACAACTCTGTATCTTAAAACAGCATTGTAAAGACCCACACTGCACAACACTAACAGTGAATGTGTTATAATGAACCCATCATAATGCAGAGCAGTGCTTACAGACTACCTGTATTTGTACACATCTTTAATACACTGAAAGACCTGGCTAAAAAAAAAGAGAAAAAAAGGCAGGCTCCCCAAAATGAAAGCATTGAGACAGGAACCCATAGAGTCCTGTGTAACATCCACAAGTCAAGCGTAAACAGAGACAAGGACCTTACATAGTGTCCCCACACACCTTGCTGAACAGCTGAGCACCCCATTGATGAAAGAATGTCCCATGATCAATTCATCAGTACTGAATAACTCATATGCAAAGGAAGATATTCCAAGCACTGCCCCCAAGAAACAACCAATAAACAATAATCACATCACATAGAAAGATCAAGAAGACACCCGTATATACCCAATCATGCTCACACACATCCATCAGTGATTCCTCACAGCTCTACAGGACAGCCATTCTGCTTCTCAGGAGCAGTGGGCCCAGGTGCCAAAAATTATTCTGGGGCGCACTCCACACCTCTTCCACAGCCCCACCATGGTGCGCTGATGCAATGGTAGGGCAGTGATTGAGCCACCAACCAGTGAAAAATCATGCCCACAATTCTTGCTGCAATACTGCTGATACCTCACCATGAGGACCACCAGGGAAAATGTAAAAAAAAGTTGAAAAACCATTGGGCCCCGGCCAATGGCCACCTAGGGCTGTGGGCCCAGTACATTGTCCCAGCTATCATTCTTCCCCAACAACAAGATGATTAAATTTATTGTACCATTCAATGCTATCTGCAGCAGACTAATGCAAGTGTTTAACAGACTTCAAAGTCAAAAAAAAGGCACTACAGAACAAATGGAACAGACATACATACATACATACACCTGTAAGAAAATCTGTTAGTGGAGTCAAACTCATATCACCATGTAACCCCACCATACATACATGTATCATCTTTGTGTGATATGCTTCTATGATTGATATAGAATGAATGTACATTAGGATGAAATACTTAGAAATAAGTAGAATCTGGTACTGCACTTATACTGTAAAAGGGTGCGCAGGTCATAAGTATTTCTGAAGATAAGTACCCTTGTCATTTAGCATCAATGCTTACATTTGAACATGCTATCTGTTCCATGTCTTTCATAAAGTTATTAAAGTACTGGTGGCTTTCAGATACACATTCTAAATGTAGAACTCCTACATTAAATATATGTTGGATAAAAGGGAACAAGCATTTGTTACAGATGAATTGCTTGTCAAGTTCTCTTCATTATGACAGGTGTACAGTATGTGTATTGTTGGGGGGATTTCTACCATATATGAGAATTAATGCTATATTATTTAAATTCTATGGTCTATTGGATATCCCTAACTGCAGCATTTTCAATGTAAATATTGTGGTTTATATCATACAAGACACATTAAGTAAGCTTCCAGCAAACATGCATTGTGTGCTTCTGATCTGTCATCCTCCATTACCTCTGGCTCTCACCATGTGTTATTACAAAGTAGGAATAAGATGTTTTCACTTTTTTTCATGTGCTTAAACCTTATTGCATTATTTTTTTAACCTTACATGTACCAGTGTATGTTCATTTGTTGTTATTGTGTTCACCCCCTATTGTACTGTATTGCAGAATATGTTGGCACATTATAAATAACTGATTATCATTACTATTTAGTGACAATCATTGTCCTCTTGTCAAACCATAAAGGTGGAGATGAAATCTGACTTTTCCCTTTTTTATTTATGAACAATATGATCCCATAGTGTAGATTCCAATGTTCTTATAAACTGGAATAGGAATAAAAAAAGAATTCTGCATATCAATACAGCTAACTGCCAAATGTCTTAAATCAGGATAAGATGTTCCAGTTACAAAAGGGTTAGGACCCATTTGCTTTTATGTAAAGAGTTATATAAAGATTAGGGAAATGTTTGGTTGTAAAAGTCTGCTGTAATATTCTATATACACTACTATATACACTACAGATGTATGCTCTAAAACAGAAAACTTCTAATCAGCAAGCAGAACACATCAGATCAAACATTGATGCTCATGTATGTAAGAGGAGTGAAGTGTTTGGACCATGAGAGACTTAATAAGAGGATAGTAGGGCCAATGGAAATTAATGTCTGGATCACTTTTTTGATGCTAGGATTGAAAACACTACCTGAAGATAAAGATGAAGAAAATACATAAGAAAAAACGACACTATCTCATATCCAGTGATATTCTGTTTTATTAACAAGACACAGATACAAGACTATACGTTGTGTAACGTTTCAGAGATGTATTAAAATGTAAATCTATTCATGAGCCGCTTTCATTAACATACTGTAACAAATTACGGAATAAAGAATGTCTAGATGTGTATATAAAACCATGAATGACAAATGTCTGCATCGCTGTATATGTCAATTATTTGCAATGTTCCGATCGAGCATTTGCTAAATAAAAGACGAAATACAAAATGCAATATAATGTATGTTGTACTGTATAAAGGGAAGAAAACCCTACATCACGAGGAAGTAATCTGTCTCTTGGCTTTTAGTGACACATATAAATCACCCAAGTCTCGCTTGGTGGTTTATAAATGTCACCGGAGTCCCCATAATAAATTATGGCTTTTAATGTACAGTTGGATGCACATCATTTCATCAGACATATTCTTTGCACTCAATCTATCTCTGCATTTTGTGTCAGGTTTCATGCTCCCTAAAGCTAGTTTTTTTTTTTAATCTTCTTTTTAATCATTTGCATCTTGATAAACACATGCAAGCAAGCAACACACACAAAAAAAAGACACCTACCAAGACGGGTTTTGTTCGTCTGGTCTATAATGACTTTTTTTTTTTTTTTGGATGATCATATATTTTTTTCCCTACAGGCATCTATTTCCCAGAGTCAATTCTATCATTTATTCATAAGGGCATGTCTCAAGTACAAGGTAGCATTACCAGGCTGGCTTGACAGTACCTCCATGCACATGAGCAGCATTCATAATTGATGATATTTTCTATGGTCTTGTGAGGACTGAATCAACTTGAGGTCAGATCTCTGGGAAAAGCAGAGCTCTGCCATTAATCCGGATGAGGGGGTAAATACATGTGGAAATAAAAGGGTACCAACATCCTTTTTATACATGAGAACGTTTTCAGAAAGCTAGCTTCTATATAAATTTACTTCCCCATTCCCTCCTACCTTTCCCCTCCCCCCCCCACCCCCAACCAACCTCTTGGTGGATTTTCCTTCATCGTTCTACAAAATGTTGTCAGGGCAGGTTAATGATTGACCTTTGAGAAGACTACATGCCATTCACGGTTTCCTAGCAGATAGGGAGCCCGCAGAGAAGAGCAGAAAATAGGATTTAACTCCTGCTTTAACGAGGAGAGTTGAAAATCGAGTTTCTCAGGACATCCCTTCTCCACCCCCTGTCCTCCCCCCATTCAAGGGCTTTCTCTCATTTATCACGAATATTCTCAATTAGAGGAGGCAGTCCTGTGGTTGGGATTAATGTACACTAATGGCATTCGGATTTCTTGTGCTACTCAAAGTTATTGCCTGTGTTAATCAAATGCATCAATTGTAAGAGGGGGGAGTAAAACAGACAAATTACTAACCTGGATGTCAAAGTAGAAGCAACCAGCCTGGGAGATCCGGACCGAATGCAATGTACTAAACCAGAGAAAGGAGAATGACGAGTTTCTTCTTGCTGTATGGATGTGTGTTAAATAGATTTTTGGACACCTACTAAAGGGTTATTTATCAAAGTCTCTAGGCTACAAACCTGGGCAACACTGGTGCAACATTAATGGATCCCATTGAAGGAAAAAAATCCCATGGGATTCGATGGGAAATATTTTTCTTGATAACATTGGTGCAGTTTTATTGCCCCAGTTTTGCAATGAAAGGCTGATAAATGCCACCCACTCTACACCAGGGGTTTAATTCAGGGGTTCTCGACCTTTGTTTCCTTTGTATAAATGATCCAAGTTCATATAAAACTGGTTATACATTGACATGAAATACCTAATTAGTATAGCAATACATTTGCAATTAGAATTGTTAGAATTCCAGTGTTTGATTATGTCAATATAAAGTCGAATTTATCTATAATTGTAAATGTCATGTATTTAATAAGATGCTCTAAAATCACATCTTAGTTCGTTGAAGCACCCTTTATGTTAGTCTGAGGCAGTGTTGGCAAATACTAATATAATGTAACTTCTCTGGTTATTGTAAATCTATCTATCTATCTATCTATCTATCTATCTATCTATCTATCTATCTATCTATCTATCTATCTATCTATCTATCTATCTCTTCACATGTCTGTTGACAACCATGTTGATTCTTTATAATTGTATAGATTTTATACGTATGGGAAGTAAAATGGCACACATACATTTTCCCAGACAGAAAATCAGACTCACATTAATAGAAATTGTTCCATATTTTCATGCAATTACCGCATAAAATATTTACATATTTCCCTTTGAAATTCATACATTCCTTCTCACCTAGTTTCACATTTAATGTCATCCTCTTCTGGCTTCACCCTGATTTGCAGATTGAGAGAGGCAAGGTGGATTTGAGAGAATTGGGCTGAAAAGATAGCTATTAGGGAAATAAGAGAGCACTTAGGAGATGCATATAAGGATTGCTTCAAATTGTAAAAGAGCATTGTGACGAGGCAAAGCACTTAGAATATCTCAGTGATCAAGTTTAATTCGTTTCCAAGTGTGGCTATTGGTTTCATTGTCAAGACTAGCATGCTGATGTTTAGCAGTTGTTTTCAATGTGTTACTGCCTACTCTGTTAGTTAAAGGGTTAATACTGTCCTTGTATGCAGGTGTCATTTTATTTATAAAACATTAGTAGTGTACTCAGCGCTTTAAAACATTGAAATACAGAGAAAATTAAGTACAAACAATGGGGATAAGAGCAGCAATTAAATGACAATATAAGGCAAAGGGAGACCCTGACCTGAAGGAGTTTACAATCTAAGCACGGAACAGTTGTTTCTATATTGCTATTTATAAGGAGTTAAAAACCATGAATGCTGGCTTCTTGGAGGCTGCAGATGCATTCACCAATGGAGCAAGGATTATTTTTGACAGTGCAGTTTGCTGATGAAAACACCCTATTCACTGCTGGAAATGTATAGCCAGTGGTTCAAGTGCATTGTAAAAAGTACTGGTACTAATGTACTAAAGCTGTTAAATGTTTTAGATAGGGTTAAACAATATTTATGCTGCTCTAAAAACGGAAAGTAATAGAATCTTAAAAAAAATAAAAAAATAAATGACCCTCTGTTTAAAGATAAAGTGGAACAGTGCAACTGGAAGATGTAAGTGAAAGAGTACAGGTACTCTGGGTTTGTAGATTGTGGATATATATATATATATATATATATATATATATATATATATATATATATATAAAAAAAATTGTGCTAATTTGCATATTATTTCACAGAATCCCTGGGTGCAGTGGAAGCAATGCATGCCAAGAGATTGCTGTGGAGGGTTTTTGTCACTTTTTTTACTCACCATAACTTAACTCAGTATTATGGTTTATATATATATATACAGTGGTCGACAAATCACCAAAAAACCTACTCGCCACACAAAAAAATCTACTCGCCACCTAGTACCAAACGTGTGCTGCTTGGGCCAATAGGAGCTCGCCACGATGTTAAATCCACTCGCCCGGGGCGAGCAAATGTATAGGTTTGTCGAACACTGTATATATATATATATATATATATATATATATATATATATATATATATATATATATATATATATATATATATATATATATATATATATATATATATCCCTTTAATTGTATAGCGCCACCCATGTACATAGTGCTTTACATAAGTAATACATGTGACAAAACAATAAAAGTCATAATGGGGATAAGCAGTTTAGACATAAAAGTAACTATTAGGAAAAGAAGTCACTGCCCAAAGAGCTTACAATCTAAGTATAATGTACATATTGTGGAACTCTGTACTCTGTTCTAACTAGTATCATCATACCTCCATCTATGTGATTAGTCATACTCAGTGTTCATTTATACGTATGTTTTGTTTATTGTATCAGTGGACCCACATAAAAGCTGCTTCAACCAAATACATGCATGTATAATGTGCATCCATATTGCAACTGCCTGGCCTGTCAAGTTAATTGACACTCAATTGTCACAAATACTTGCATGAAGTCTCTGACATTTTAATGGCTCAAGTAGAATGTTTAATCTTTCTTTGTGGTCCACACATTAGGACTTTCAACATTTATACTTGTATAGCCCAGACATGAAAAAGTGACATCAAAGGTTGAAGGATCATTTCCGTATTTTCACTTATTTTTTAAATGACTAATTTAAAGCAATATCATTTTTCAATTTTCATTGCAAAAATTGATGTAATTGATAAAAACGTATTTTTTCTTAAACTACCAACAGAATATAGAAGACTGCATTAATACACCTATTTCATGTAAAATAAATGATAATAACAATTCTACCTATATTCAAATCAAAGCTAAGTGCATGTAGATCTGTTTCTCTTTTAGAAATATTCTGCACATCTAAGTACAGGATAAAGATAATCATTTAGAAATATGGATTGTGATTTCATACTTTGCAGGCCAACCACACAGACACACACACCAAAAGAGTTGCACCTGTATACACAGGGGTGAATTTCCCATACGGCTGAGGCTATAGCCTAGAATGGCAATTTTGTTGGGGAGGCAATTTGCTTGTGTGTGTGTGTCTCACCTTTTCTGTAGCAGGCCCCCTCCTGTAGCATCACGTCGTCATGGCGATGCAACGTTACATGATGTTGCATTGCCATGACAACGTAGCATCACATACCGCCATGATGTCTGTTGCCATGACAATGCGTCGTCGTGATGTCATACGTTGAGGAGGGCTGCCCCCATGCCTACAGGTGGCAAAAATCTAAATCCGCCACTGTGTATACATTATATATAAAAAAATATATATATACTGGTATATATATATATATATATATATATATATATATATATATATATATATATATATATATATATATATATATATATACATATACACACAGACGTGTGTGTGTATATATATATATAGAACAAAAACTGTCCAATGACCCACTCACAGCTAAGTAGAATGGTCACTTCTCCTGGATCTCTCTGCTGCCTTCAACACTGTTCAACACCCCCTTCTCCTGAACGCTCTCCACGCCATTGGCCTCCGTGACGCAGCCTTCTCCTGGTCACATCCTACCTATCTCTCTGTTGTCTCACAAGGCTCTGTCCTAGGCCCTCTGCTTTTTTTCACTCTACACCTCTTGTGTTGGAGAACTAATACCATTTTTTGTTTTTTAGCATCATCTCTATGTAGATGACATCCAAATTTACCTCTCCCCCTCTCAACTATCCAGTGTCACCAACTGTCTCTCTGCAATCTCTTCCAGGATTTCCCACCGTTACCTGAAAGCACAACTTGTGAAATCCTATATTTTTTTAATTTTATTTTTTAATAAATCAGTTCTGTAGTATTAGATAACAGTGACTGTTTTTTGTTTTGATTCAACTCTTAATGGCATGTTTAATTCGTTTTAAAGAAATCATTTGAGTTCTATAGCAGGTTTTAGTCCACTTCCCAAGCAGTGCAAGATCTTTACAACACTTTCCTGTTTGTGATAATTTGTTGCCACAGTTCCCAAGTTTGAGCTGAAAAGTGTAATGAAAAGTGATAATGTAATATAAGGATACATTATGCTGAGTTACATGGACAGGAGGATTAATTGAAACTGAAAGGTGGCCATTATGTTAGTCACACAATCAGGATAATAACAGATTTATAAAAGGAGCACCAAATGATTGCCAGTGTAGGTAACAATGTACAATTATACACTGTCATACGGTTTACATATATAAGTGAGAAAAAAAAATTGGAAAGTAGTATTGATGCTTGAATCTTAACATGTCCAAAACAGAACTAATACTCTTTCCCCCTTCCACTGCCACCCTACTCCCAAACTCCCCCTCACTGTCAATGACACCACAATCTCATTAACACCACAAGTTAGCTGTTTAGGGGTCATCTTTGACTCTGATCTTAATTCGGCACACAGTCCCTCTCGAATACCTGCCATCTCCATCTCTGAAATATCACCAAGATACACAATTTTCTCACTCATGATGCAACTAAAAGCCTAATTCACTCATTCATTTTGTCCTGCCTTGAGTACTGCAAGCTTCTAGTTGACATTCCCCTTGTCCACATTTCCCAACTCCAATCCATCCAAAACGCTGCTGTCAGACTCACCTACCTCACTCATCGCTCCACTTCTGCTGCTCTACTAACGCCAATCCCTGCACTGACTTCCCATAGTCTCTAGAATTACACTTAAAACCCTAGCTCTGACTTACAAAGCTCTTAAAGACACTGCCCCCCTTAGATCTCAGTCCTCATCCCCAAATATATCCCTAAACGCCCCTATGTTCTGCCCACGACATCTGCCTCTCCTCCCTTATTACCGCTCAATCCTGCCTATAAGACTTCGCCCATGCTGCCCCCTCTCTGGAATTCCCAACAACGCACCATCAGACTCTCCCCAAACTTTCAGATATTTAAAAACTCACCTTTTTCAAGGAAACCTATTTGGCATACCTCTAACATCCAACTCACCCAACCCCCCTGGACAAGTTGTGCGGTTGGACCAATCTCCATGCTATGTAACACCCCCACCCTCAAACCTTAATGGGACAATATTCAAACCTGAGATACACTCCATCCCACAATGAGCAGCCACTTTACCTTGGTTGGTTCCATATAGTCCCTCCTCATTCCCTCTAGATTGTAAACTCTCATGATGAGCAGGGTCCTCAGTACCTCTTTGTATCTGTATGTTTATCCAAATTTGTATTTAACTCTGTTTATGTAATGACTACGTCCCTGTACCCTCATTAAACTGCGTTGCGGAATATGTTGACGCTTTACAAATAAAGATAATAACATATATATATATACATATATATATATATATCCATACATATACACACATATACACACACACACACACAATTTTTCCTTTGTCTCACACCCATCCAGTAGATCCAGTAGGAGCCCCACCTCTGCAAAGCCCTTGAAACCCTCCAACTTGCTTCTCTTGATCCCATCCCTGCTTTCCCCCAGCTGTGTGTGTGTTTTGCACATTCCGCCGCTCTCTCTCTCCCTCCCGCTCTCTTTCTCTCCCCCTCTCTCTCAGTCACACACACACACACATTGCAATGCATTGCCATGCACTCAGCCCTTCGCCCTGACAGCTGATTCATTGGCTCTGCAGCCCAGACTGGCTGGCGCCTGCCCCGTGACGTCACCCATTCACAGTGCGGTCCAGCTGGTGCCGGCAGGGCGGTCGCCGGAGCAACGCAGACGCCAGTCTCACAATGACTTCCAGCTGGATACACAGAGAGCTGCAGAGCCAGCCCAGGGCTGCTCACACCCACCCTGCAAAGGGAGAGCATGGGAAGAGGGAGGGTGAAGCAAACAATTCCCAGACTCAGCCCTGCACACCTGCAATGTTAAGCTTGTGCCAAAGTAGTTTAGAGAGGGAGGGGGAGGGAGGGGAGTGGAAACATCCTTAAAATGTTGCATCTGCTTGAGATATGCACAGAGGTGGTGGGAGCAGGGGATAAGACATGAGAGAGCAATGAGCTACCCTGCAGGGGTGGGGGAGGCGGGTGCCAAGTGGTGAGTTACCTGTGCCTGTGGGTTCTGCTCGGTTATGTATGAAGCCCCCATTCATTAACCCACTGTTGCCTTGTTTAATATTGTTTCCTTTAAGGGAGTGATTATCAAAGTTTCTCCTGGTGCAAAAAAAAAAAAAAAAAAAAAACACAGCCCCAGACTTACACAGTGCAGGGGAATAATGTTGCTGTCAGAAGATTTTCTTTTCTTTGAAACATATGCCGTATGTTTTTTTGACAAGAAAACTTTCATGCATAACCCCCTTTGAATCCAGGTCCCTCAACCAAATGCAAAAATAGGGATGTTGGCCATAAGAATGGTAGTATTCATGTAGCGTTGTGCGGTCAGTATACACAGCGCTGTACGCACAATTTGCATGCATTATGAATTCCTACCTCCCAATCTAAACTATGGTGTCTGGGAAACAAGAAGATAAAGTGACGCGTCCAAGGTCAAAAGGAGTTTCTCCTACTTCAAGTGACCATGCATTTTTGAGCATGTGCCCCTGTTACTGAGAAGAAAACAAAGGGTCACAATAAGAAAACTTCAAGGGCGGCAAACATCGAATGATTTTTAAGTGCTTCTCTTTCAGCCAAATTAAAAAAAAACCCATATGACTATTCCGTGTTCCCTTATGATAGTAATGACTTATATATCCGATTGGGGGTTCTCCAGCTGTAGTCGTCAAAGATTTAAATGGAAGTCACCACATCCTTTAAAATGTCACATTTTGGTTATGGCAACTACTGTGATATATGGTATTTCTATCACAACGAAAAGAACAGTGATTAACCCTTTCCTTGCCATAGGGGGGGTGGGGTGTCTGTTGGCAGTGAAAGGGTTAATGCCAGTAGTTGAAGTAGCTTAACAAAAAAGTAGAGGTACTGTGCCGGACATATAAGAATTCTGAATGTATTCAACACTTGGGGGAGGGGGCAGCTATTTGAGACACATGTTAGAAAGATGTATACAATATTTATGCTGAGAAAGCAGAAAGCGAGAGAAGTTTCCTACAATGACTTAATTTTCCTTAAAAAAAAAAAGCAGAACATTTAAGTGTAAAAATAAAAGTACCTGTAGTGGTATTGTGGACCTGAAAATCAAAAAGTAGTTGTACTCTGTATTAAACCACCTCCCTCCCTTCCCCCCCTCCCCCCCTCCCTCCCCCCCTCCCTCCCCCCTCCCCCCCTCCCCCCTCCCTCCCCCCTCCCTCCCTCCTTCTTGTTCTCCAGTCAATACAATATAATTGTTCTATTTTCTGTTTTATCTAGTTATTGTCTGGCTATCATTGAAATATTTGAACTATTTGCATATTCCCATCAAATGACCATTTATTTGCTGGCGGTCAAAAAGTTCAATAATGATAATGTGAAGGAATTTAAGTAATGCTGGATTAAGGCACCCGGAGCATCCAAAGGGGTCTAAAATAGAACGCCTACATCTGGAGATGAAGGATTACAAGTAATATGGGAAAACAGCATGACTGTATGAGTCAAGTTTCGTTTTCTATGTTTCAGTGTCAGGACGGACATGAATTTATTGTGTCTCCATTCTGCCAGCTGTAACTATAACTCCAGAGTTCAATGGGAATTTCCATGCGATAGTGCCCTGATTAGCACTATCACAGTTTAATGAATAACTCCTTAAGTGTGATTGCTGATGTATAGATCTCATGACTCTGGGATCCTATCCATTGTGTTCGAACGACAGACAAAGTTAACATATTTGTTTTCATGCACTTTTGTGGCTTTCTGAGAGCTACTGGAGAGTGGATAGCCAAAAATCACATGTGATTTAATGAGCATCATAAGGGCTGCCAGCAAGTCGAAAATTTCAAAGGGTAATAGTCTCATCTAGAATTGTCACACAGATGTGACATTTGAAACATGTTAACTTAAAGCCGTATTCCTCTCTCCCCAGTTCCCTAGCAATGTATTTGTATTTACAGATGAAATAAAAACACAAATCTAGATGGCTGCCAAGTTAATCCAATTGGAAGCCGCATTGTCATGCCCCAGACATCGCAGTTTGGTACAGGCATACCCCGCTTTAAGGACACTCACTTTAAGTACACTCGCGAGTAAGTACATATCGCCCAATTGTCAAACGGCAGCTCACGCATGCGCCTGTCAGCACCTCCTGAACAGCAAAGTTGAACTCCCTACCTGTACCGTAGCTGTGCGCAAGCGGGGAGACTATAGAGCCTGTTAAAAATGCGTTATTTACATCAGTTATTGCAGTACAGTACATGCATCGTAAGTGGGAAAAAGGGAGTGTTTCACTTTAAGTACATTTTCACTTTACATACATGCTCCGGTCCCATTGCGTACGTTAATGCGGGGTGTGCCTGTATTGCCCCACAGGGATGAGGCTTACTTGGTGGCCATTTTGATTTTGAAGGAGGGGGAGGGGAGAAACCATAAACTACAAAGCTACATTTATCTGAAACTGGTGGGTCTCCGGAGCTGAGAATAGCGCGGTTCTGCGCTAGAAAATCTACACGTTTAATTGTATTGATGGTCACATCGTGCTTTATATATTACTCAAATATGATTTTACATTTTTGTTAATCAATTTTCGTTGGATTGTCAGAAATCAATTGGTGTACCATAAGGACATTTGATTTACACAGCAATTTAGAATCCAAGTGACAAAAAAAATCTACTTTTCAGTGTTTTTTAATGAAAAAATAAAGCATATTTAAAGTTCAAATTCTACTTGTTGTGTGTAAAATCATGTTTTCATTTGTCCTCAGGTCAGCTGAAATGTAAGCTCATAATATTGATTGTCCTATATAATTTGTATGCATGATTAATGATGGCATCATAATGACCTTACACACACAGAACAAATGGAGACAACATTACACCTCAAGTAATCAACAAAGAGTCTTATCAAAAGAGATAAGGTAAAGATCTGCAGATCATATGTTTACATGAACATTAAAAGTAAAAAAAAAAAAAAGAAGGAATGTAAAATAGTTACACTTGTCTGACTTTATTTTTAAAGGGTGTCAATCATTTACTTTTTACCTATAAAACGCTTGACTGCCTTTTGTTCACTTAGATATGAGATTGTAGTTCCCATAAGTACACAGAAGCTCATCACTGTGCCCTACAAATAGCCTGGCACAAACCCTGGTGCATTGTGTGACATCAGACGTCACTTCCTGAAAGCTGAGTTTTTAGAAAAGACCTGCAAAAGACTCCCTGGTTTGAGAGGATGCTGCTGAACATTGGCGTCTATATATCAAAACGAAATTATGCAGTTCTAGGTAAAAAAAAAAATTGCATCAGATTATTATTATTATTATCATTTATTGGTGAAGTGCCAGCATATTTCGCAGCGTGGTACAACAGGGTACAGAGATATACCTATTACAAAAACATGAACCGTTACATTCAGGTGAGGAGAAACATTCACAGACAGGTGCTAAGAGGTAATGGTGGCCCTGCTTGTGAGAGCTTACAATGTACAGGGAATGAGGGACAATGTTGAAGCAAGAAGGTAAAGTGGCTGCTTATTGTAGGATAAGATGTGTCTCAGGTTAGAATATGGCCCAGTCAGACAGCTGAAGCCAATACGGTTTTTTTCGGGGGGTGGGGGGCATGTTACGTAGGGTGGAGATTGGTCTAGCCACACACCATATGTATCAATTTAATAAAATCCCATTGATTTTAATGGGATTGTATCCTGTGATACATGTGGTGCAGATTTTGTGCCCCAGAATGAACCAATTTTATTTTGATACATGGAACCCATTGTGTCCTTTTACTCTTGGGCAGCAGGGGGTTAATTGTGTTGTGCTTAACAAGATTTAAATAGTTGTTATTTGTCCATGTTTGTTCCTATAATGTGATCACACTTGTCACTCTCTATCTGAATATGTAAAATAAATACATTTAGGAGTGTAACATTGTACCTCCATTAAATAAAAATATCAAGTGATTGCGAGCACATTCACATGTCTCAGACAGGTCTGCAACCCTGCTTCTTACCATTATCACTTAGCATACAGTGCTTTCACTGCAGCCAGGGATTCTGGGAAATGACATGCAAATAAACCCAGTGTCACCTTTTGCTTTTTCATTAATTTTAACATGGACCCCCTATAAGCATATGCCTGCCACATTACGCAGAGTTTCAGCACAAACTCAATTAATAATCTTATGTTTTGGGACCTTTATCCTAGGTTTGCTGAACGGATTCTTGACTATTTATGACTAAAACACATTAACCATTCAGCACAGAAATTAAAAGAAAGATCCTGAAAAAAAAAAATGTAATCGTTAAATAAATTCTTCTTGTATATTAGAAATCTCACTGATTAATGCATTCATTGCTGTTGAGATTGCATATTTTGTGCGCTGGTGTTCCCAAGTTTAAAATCCGAACTTCACAAAATAGTGGGAGACTCATTCTCGGATTAATTTTACATAATTTTTTTTATAAACTGATACAATTTTTCGCAAACTGAAAAACTTGAAAACTTTTGGATAACGTTTCACTAAACTCTGAAGACAAATTATTTTCTGTCATTTATAAAAAAAGAATCCAATAATCATCGAGGTTACACAAGGTTTTTTTTTTACAAACAAAACCAGAATCAAAACACCTGTGGAAGTCCCCCCCCCCCAATAGCATTCAATGTATTCCATAAATATGTCCTTAAATACGGAAGGAAGTTAAAGATTAAAAAAATAAGTTGGAATTACTGTGGCATTATCAAAGAAAGAAAAAATGAACTTCTCTATTAACTTAACTACTCTATTGTCTTTCACTCAGACACATAAATCAATTCTATTCAGCACAACACTCGAACAGCAGTCCTACCTAGTTAATCTTTACTGAAGACAAATACATTTGTCTGCAATAGGTTCAGTAGTCAAATCCTATTTATTTCAAGTCTTTTTAGTTCCTCAATCTCAATATAATGAGACAGAAGAGTAAGGAATGAAGGACAAGTATCAGAGAGCAGATGTTGTATATTGATGTACTGGAATAATGTTCTTTTAAATTATATTAAGTCCACATTGCCTAAACCACAAACTTTTACATTTCTTTTCCAAAAAGACCTGTATCTGTGGCAAATTAGACCGTATGCGAGAACCAGTTTTTTTTTTTTACTGGCCATGACCCTATCATAAGTCACTCAAAGGCTCTCAGCCTTATCTGCTGTGTAAATACACTTATATGGAGGTGGGGGATATTGCAGGCAAAATGTTCCAATTTGGGATCTTAACCCCCTGCTGCCAAACATATCAGCAATGCAGAATATATATTATCAGTTTCTGTTTTGCAGCAATGTAGTTAATTTACAGCTAGCCAAATGTTAAGCTTTAACCTGGACTGTCCTGGTTTACATCAATATTTGTCTGGAGTAGAAAACTGCTAGATGATTTAAAAATGAATTGTGAAAAGGAAATGTTAAAAACAGGGAATTTCTCATTGTTTCGACACAAATCCTATATATTTTATGGCCAAAATTATACATGTAGCCGAGGTATTGAATTTTATTTTAACATTAAATCAAAAATACAATCTATATATATAAAACTGAAATGTTTGTCTGTCAGGATGTTTGTCTGTGGGTTTGTGCGTTTTCTGATTGGTTGGTGGCTGACCACACCTCCTCACTGTAGCCCTCTCCCATTGGCTGTAGGGCGGGGTTTGCGGTGACGTCAAAACAAGGAAACTTCACCCGCCGATTCTCCTCCTCACTCGGCGCTTCTCCTCCTCACCCTGCAGGCCCATCCTCACTGCTCTGAGCAAGAGGAAAGTCTTCCTCACTCGAGGGGGGGAGGGGGGGTTAAATGAGCGCTGGGGAACTTTGTTGACCAGCTACAGCTGTTGATCTACAGCGAGCGAGGAAGGCATATGGAGGGGGGGGGGGTGATTTGAGGTGCAGGCACTGTGCTATGAGGTGCAGGGGGGAGAGTGATGTGAGGTGCAGAGGGGAGAGTGATGTGAGGTGCAGGGGGGGAGAGTGATGTGAGGTGCAGGGGGGAGAGTTATGTGAGGTGCAGGGGGGGAGAGTGATGTGAGGTGCAGGGGGGGGGAGAGTGATGTGAGGTGTAGGGGGGAGACTGATGTAAGGTGCAGAGGGGGAGACTGATGTGAGGTGCAGGGTGGGTAGACTGATGTGAGGTGCAGGGGGGGAGAGTGATGTATTCCACATTAGGAAGAAAACCAGTGGGGAAGAAGTTTTGCATTTTGGATTGAACAAGTGAAGTATCTGGAATCTGTTTTTTTGTATTGTGGACATACATATGGACATTTGGGTGCAAAACGTGATATATCAAAAGTGGCGCTCTATTATAAGCTTTAAACACGTGTTAATCCAATATTAACATATAAACCATAAATTGAATAAATATAAGTGATACAAACAAATCCTTGAATGCTGCTGTGACCCAGTGCAGGACTGCTCTCTCAATCCCAGGTGAATATGGCGACGTGGTGATCAAAGGGAAGCGCAAACATGTGGAGATATAAAAAATAAAACTGATGGTGCAGTATTGTGACAAATAAATACGTATTCTTCTTTAAGTCTGCTGTTATTTATACTCACAAGTGTGAGGATGATACTGTGTACGTAAAGGTATCTTTGGGTATATGTCTGCAGTGATGATAAGCTGGCTGGAACCTCGGTGTGGGAATATATTCCTTAAATGGTTAAACACAGAAAAGCCAACATAGCGCGATCTGTTTAAAAACTGTATTCAAGTGGTTAAAAATATAACATTACACTCACATGATGTATGCTATTTAAAAGCATTTAGATACGCAATGCATCTCGCCTCCGGTATCTTGGTGCAGTTTTTCCTTCCCTCTTCTCGGCGTGCGTCTCACTCCTGCGTTCCAGCAGGGCGGATGTGACGTCAGTGAGACTTCGGGAGTTCCGGTTTGGAGGGCTGGCTGTGAATCACCTTCACTCTACGCGTTTCTTCCCTTAGGATTTCTTCAGGAGTGTTGGTGATGATACTATGGCTAGATTATATACCCTAACATGTGTACTGATAGGATCAACACTTAATTAGTGTCTTAAAGGGATATTCCTTTATTTCTGGCTAAAGTGCAAGCTGTGCTATTAAAAGTTTCAAGTATCAGACATTCTAATTAGTACTTGATTTAGATGTTATGCAAATTGTTATGAATAGATGTGTATATATTGTTACAACATATTTCAAGATTACATATACATTGATGTTATCTCCATATTACAACATATATGGAGTCCAAAACAGAAAAATATATAAACTACAATTTATTTAAAACTTAGAACTTGGCGTCGCAGTAAAATTAATTAGAATATAAAATGTGTAAAATTATGTATAAATCTATGATAACATTCTACATAGCTTTCTAAAATTTAATACCTCAATATACCAAGGTTTTTAAATTTTAGAAAGCTATGTAGAATGTTATCATAGATTTATACATAATTTTACACATTTTATATTCTAATTAATTTTACTGCGACGCCAAGTTCTAAGTTTTAAATAAATTGTAGTTTATATATTTTTCTGTTTTGGACTCCATATATGTTGTAATATGGAGATAACATCAATGTATATGTAATCTTGAAATATGTTGTAACAATATATACACATCTATTCATAACAATTTGCATAACATCTAAATCAAGTACTAATTAGAATGTCTGATACTTGAAACTTTTAATAGCACAGCTTGCACTTTAGCCAGAAATAAAGGAATATCCCTTTAAGACACTAATTAAGTGTTGATCCTATCAGTACACATGTTAGGGTATATAATCTAGCCATAGTATCATCACCAACACTCCTGAAGAAATCCTAAGGGAAGAAACGCGTAGAGTGAAGGTGATTCACAGCCAGCCCTCCAAACCGGAACTCCCGAAGTCTCACTGACGTCACATCCGCCCTGCTGGAACGCAGGAGTGAGACGCACGCCGAGAAGAGGGAAGGAAAAACTGCACCAAGATACCGGAGGCGAGATGCATTGCGTATCTAAATGCTTTTAAATAGCATACATCATGTGAGTGTAATGTTATATTTTTAACCACTTGAATACAGTTTTTAAACAGATCGCGCTATGTTGGCTTTTCTGTGTTTAACCATTTAAGGAATATATTCCCACACCGAGGTTCCAGCCAGCTTATCATCACTGCAGACATATACCCAAAGATACCTTTACGTACACAGTATCATCCTCACACTTGTGAGTATAAATAACAGCAGACTTAAAGAAGAATACGTATTTATTTGTCACAATACTGCACCATCAGTTTTATTTTTTATATCTCCACATGTTTGCGCTTCCCTTTGATCACCACGTCGCCATATGGACATTTGGGAACTGGTATTTATATTGCATATTTTGCGCCGGGATTGCATTTCATTTTAACTCAATTAAATGAAACCTCTTTACTGCATATGAGATGCAATCTGAGTGACTGGGACCTGGCAGGCCTATAAACTGGAATTATTATCAACTTTCAGATCCCCTTGATAAAGTGCAATCACACAAAACATGTTGGAGGGTTGTTAGACCTCCGTTTTTAATGGACCAATAAAGCTACATAGTTACATAGTAGTAGATGAGGTTGAAAAAAGACGTACGTCCATCAAGTTCAACCTATGCTAAATTTAGACAACAGATACTTTATCCTATATCTATACTTACTTATTGATCCAGAGGAAGGCAAACAAAAAACCCCAGTGACATATCATCCAATGATATCTCATAAGGCGAAAAATAAATTCCTTCCTGACTCCAAGAATTGGCAATCGGATTAATCCCTGGATCAACATCCTTCCCAAGCGCTATTTTTTTTATACACAATTTTTGACCCACTCTCCTGGCTGTGCTCAACTTTCAGATATACAGTTAGGTCCGGAAATAATTGGACACTGATACAAGTTTTGTTATTTCAGCTGTGTACCAAAATAAATTCAAGTTACAGTTTAATAATGAATATGGGCTTAAAGTGCAGTCTATCAGCTTTAATTTGAGGGTATTCACATCCAAATTGGAGAAAGGGTTTAGGAATTATATCTCTTTAATATGTAGCCCCCTCTTTTTCAAGGGACCAAAAGTAATTGGACAATTGACTCCAAAGCTGTTTCATGGACAGGTGTGGGCTATCCCTTCGTTATTTCATCATCAATTAAGCAGGTAAAAGGTCTGGAGTTGATTCCAGGTGTGGCATTCACATTTGGAAGCTGTTGCTGTGAACCCACAACATGCGGGCAAAGGAGCTCTCAATGCAAGTGAAACAGGGCATCCTTAGGCTTTAAAAAAAAGAAAACCCATCAGAGAGATAGCAAGAACATTAGGAGTGGCCAAATCAACAGTTTGGTACATTCGGAGAAAAAAAGAACGCACTGGTGAGCTCTGCAACACAAAAAGGTCTGGACGTCCACAGAAGACAACAGTGTGGGATTATAGTAGGATCCTTTCCATGGTAAAGAAAATCCCCTTCACAACATCCAGCCAAGTGAAAAACACTCTCCAGGAAGTAGGCATAACATTATCCAAGTCTACCATAATGAGAAGACTTCTCGAGAGCAAATACAGAGGGTTCACCACAAGGTGCAAACCATTCATAAGCCTCAAGAATAGAATGGCCAGATTAGACTTTGCCAAACAATATCTAAAAAAGCCAGCCCAGTTCTGGAACAGCATTCTTTGGACAGATGAAACTAAGATCAACCTGTACCAGAATGATGGGAAGAAAAAAGTATGGAGAAGGCTTGGAACGACTCATGTTCCGAAGCATACCACATCATCTGTAAAACACAGCAGAGGCATGGCTTACAATGGCACTGGGTCACTAGTGTTTATTGATGTTGTGACAGAAGACAGAAGCAGTCGGATGAATTCTGACGTGTATAGGGATATATTGTCTGCTCAGATTCAGCCAAATTCAGCGAGTTGATTGGACGGCGCCCCACTTTACAGATGGACAATGACCCAAAACATACTGCAAAAACAACCCAGGAGTTTTTTAAGGCAAAGAAGTGGAATCTTCTGCAATGACTGAGTCAATCGCCTGATCTCAACCCGATCGAGCATGCATTTCACTTGCTGAAGACAAAACTTAAGGCAGGAAGACCCACGAACAAACAACAACTGAAGACAGATGCAGTAAAGGCCTGGCAAAGCATCACAAAGGAGGAAACCCAGCGTTTGGTGATGTCCATGCATTCCAGACTTCAAGCAGTCATTGCCTGCAAAGGATTCTCGACAAATGAACATTTTATTTATGATTGTGTTAATTTGTCCAATTACATTTGAGCCCCTGAAATAAAGGGACTTAGTATGAAAATAGTTGCAATTCCTAAACGTTTCATACGATATTTTTGTTCAACCCCTTGAATTAAAGCTGAAAGTCTGCACTTCTGTTGCATCTCGGTTGTTTCATTTCAAATCAATTGTGGTGGCGTACAGAGCCAAAATTATGAAAATTGTGTCAGTGTCCAATTATTTCCGGACCTAACTGTTTTTTTTGTTATGATTTGCATATATGGGTGTAGTTGTTGGTCGCTATGATGTAGTTGTACAATAGGTTAGAGGAAATTAATACTTGTTTTAATTGCAGACTAGACTTTTTTTATACTGCGTATCATCGGTGGCTTGTTCCTTTGTTTGTACTCTCTTCATCACCTCCGAGCTCTCACCACTGACTGTCTCGTGGATTTTTGGCGCTTAGCGGCGATCCAGCAGCTGCTGCAGTCTACGGATTACAATCATCGTTCCCGTCTGCACAAGCACTTTACCGCTTATCGGAAGCTCACCGGTGGCTAAGTATTGTTTTAGCCGGGCCTGTGTGTATTTAATATTTTTTTTCTGTGCTACCAGGAACTGAACCTATGCGTATCTCTGGAACAGCACACATTAACTTATATCCTTGGACTACACTCTATTAGTGTTTTATCATATGTGTAGACCATAGTTTCTATGTGTTACACAGCCTGGACAGTGTATTAGGCTCATCATCGTTTGTGCTATCAAATCCATGTTTTTCACTGGACCGTTGTTATATTCAATGCTTCAGTTTAGCCTTAGATTGAGGTTTGTGTTGTTCCATAAGCTTTCACAATAGACCGGCCGGTCTCACAGGTGGGAGGCTGACTGCATGCCTCTTCACCAGTGTATTATTGATACTTACAACCTTTCTTAGGCTTCAGATTAGATTTTGTCAGTGGTTTGACTCCATATAGAGGTATTATTTGGATCACGCATTGACTGTAGAGGTATTAGAGACTGTTTTACCTTTTGTGTTCTATGTGATGTGTCAATTAATACATTTATAGACTTTTTTGTATACCTGAGTGCTTTTTGTGGGATACTTTCTCTTTCTTGGTTTATATAAATAATATTTAGTGGCTGTGGACAAAAAAATCAAATTTCAGAAGCACAGTTCTAACTTTAATGACATAAGTCACTGAAGCAAACATTAAATTAAACCTCTTTACTGTATATGAGATTCACTCTGAATGACTGGGACCTGCCAGGCCTATAAGCTGGAATAGTTATCAACTTTCAGATATACTTTGTTTTGTTATTATTTGCATATATGGGTGTAGTTGTTGGGAAGGTATTTAGGACATACCATTGCTATGATGTAGTTGCACAATAGGTTAGAGGAAATAAATACTTGTTTTAATTGTCGATGTTTTTTTTTATACCGCGTACCATCATCTAACACCATATCTTAGTTAAAATAATTTAACAATGTTAATAATTTTAAGATAATGGGTGATTGAACTTCTGTTTACTATTAATGTAAATGTCCTCGTGCCACTAATTAAAAGATGTGTCTTTAGTACACTATTGTTGACCTTGTTTGAAGTGACCTGGGGATCCAACAAAGTGAGTGAGTCGATGATTATCAAACGATTCATTTTCTCGTATCCTGCATCAAATGTATGAACTGTGTAAATTAAGTTTAATCTACTTAACACATATATATTTGCTAGAGAGCCGTGGCAGAACAGGGATTTATGCCTTCAGATTTTTTTGGGACAGAAGACAAATAAGAGTAACAGACAGAGATATTGACACACCCATTTATACTAAATGTGTTCTGTAACAGCTCACTATCTCCTCCTGTTACTCCATGTAGTACTTCTTAAAATGGCTTACTCACAGAGAATTTCAAAATGGAAAGGTGAAAATACATTCTGCCTGACATGTACCAATCTCCCTATTCGTGATAATGTCTATGGGGGTTGACATCGGTGTCAATAATCACTCAAATGTGATCATCCATTCATCAGTTTTTCATGATAGTACTTTACCTTCATGAAACATACAGTACAGTACATCACATGCATGTTTGCATGATTATAGTCATGGAGGTGACTAGGTGATTAACATCAGTGGTCAACAAAAGAGCATTCCCTCTTTGGACCAAAGTGAACTAATGGCCATGGCATGTTCTATAGGGCAAATGTAGGTCACTGACATTGTTTTTGTACACATCAGACTAATATGAGTACTGTATAACAATTTTTTAACTTTTAATGTTTCCATAGTAACCAGATCCTTTGAAGTGTTTTCCAAATCTTTACCTAATCTATTTTGTGATGACAGTTATAAACTGTAGGGTGATTTTTCACGCAGAGTCTTCCTCTTTTAATGTTTTGTTAGGCTAATTATGGCAGCATAATTTGTTTAAAAAGATAATGGGAAAGAACTATCATTACCAGATAACATTAAAAAAAAACCATACCCAAACAAAATAGTTACTTGTTAATTTTTACACAAGAAGCAATTCAAGTAAAACAAAACGTACTTTGAGGAGGATTGTAATCATAGCAATTACTGTACATTGATTAACTGTAATTAAGAAAATGTTTGAAAATTATATTACAAATAGATATTTTTTACATTCTACTGTTAAATCACAAATAGTATTACAAAACTATCCTGGAATTCTCTGATCTGTGTCTATCTCTGACTCCTGCATTCTAAAAACACCCGAGGCAGGCTTAGGGGTTCATAAACCCATAATGTTATCTTGAAGTTCTTTTGTTACGAATTATGATCATTAGTCTTAACAATATTTAGCTAACCTGATGTCTATTTTTATAAAAGAAAAAAAAACCCAACAAGAACATGGAAGACTGTATCTATTAAATAATTTACAATTGTGCAGAATTAGTAGACCCGATTAACTTTACTTTGTTTGGTTTCTAAAGCTTATTTGAGTTTCACAACATATTCGAATTATGCAGTAATTTTAGAAATTAGCATGCTGTCACAGAATGTGTGCAATATTTACAATAAGCTTTGCACAATGAATGTTCTAATAATGAATATTTAATACAAGGGAAGCATAATATCAATATAGTGGTTTATTGTCATGTTATCATGATAGATAACTATGTATGTGTGGTGTGTAAATGTATATACATATGTATGTAAATACGCAGTATAATTGTGCTGAAATGTAGCACTCCACAGCTTAAATTTGGCTTTGAAGATACACCATGTCTAATATTTAAATGTACTTAAATGATTTGATTTTTAAACGTCATGTTATATAAAGCATTTCTTGCAAAAATCACAATTGTTGCTCATTTTCCTGGAAATACTTTTTCTTCTTGGATGTTTGTGAAACAAAAAATGTTTTTTGGTGACAAACATAAAATGCTGTTTTATTCTTGATTGAAATAATGGTGCAATATTTTCATTATATCAAAACTATGATAATATATTCTATAATTGTATACCTATTAAACGCTACAGGGAACACAGACACGTTAGTACATGGCTGGGTGATGAGAACACCTCATTTTTTGATACATAACCCCTGAAGTTTCTCACAAACGTGCACAAACTGGGAATCCAGTGGAGAAGTTTGATTAATATATATGTATAAAAAAGGCAAACGTAAACGTTTCGAAGGTGTAAAAAATAAGCATAATCAACCATGGGGCCTCTACATTTATTTGTACTTGTTTCTATTTTGTGTCATTTTCAAGGTACATTCATATATTTTCTGATATATCTGCAACGCTTTTAAAGGGGAAGTCTATTCTAGGACAAAAGGGAACTAAAGGCAGTGTCATGTTTATTGGGATAAATGTGCTGTTCCTTGCCCTAGATCACCTTTTTCCCCCATGGGTGGGAACCATGTTAATTTCAGCACTGGATGACCCTTAGTTCCTAAGATACTAACCGGTAGCGCTAGTACTTCCACATATTTAAATCCCCCTTGTCACGCTGTCCAATAGGAATCAGCGATGGATGACATTGTGGCTTACTATAGTTCCTTGTAACACATGACATATAAACCACCATGTTGTCCCCCCCTGATTCTCCTGGTCCTCGGAGCTGAACGCTAAACATGTCACGGTCTTTATTTCCCTTTTGTCCTAGACTTCCCCTTTAATAGTGTTGCAGATATAACAGAAAAGCTATGAATGTCCCTTGAAAATGTTACAAAATAGAAACAAGTAAAAATAAATGTGTCAATTTGATGCTGCATTCCTTCCGGCTGCTAGCGGTCCCATGGTTGATTATGCTTATTTTTTTACACATTCTAAACGTATACATGTTTGCTTTTTTTATACATATATTCAGTTTAGGTCCAACACTCTATCCTGGGCCCCGGCAAAGATATCGGTGGGCTGCTGATAAGGATCTGTAACTGTGCATGCAATGTCTTGTATATAATGTATACCCTGTTCACTTATGTAACTGTATTTGTAAACATGTATTATTTGTCATCTTAACCCTATGCCCAGGACATACTTGAAAACGAGAGATAATTCTCAATGTATTACTTCCTGATAATTTTTTTTTATAAATAAATAAATTAGGATAGGACGGACAAAGGATAAAGAAATAACTTGCATGACAAACACTTCCTCATTCAGAGGCCCCTAAGAAATTAAACGTAAAAAACAAAAACAGAGATTGTAAGCTTATCTGGGCAAGGACTGTGTCTCTAACAATCTTATGTGCTGTGTACCACACATTATACTGTAATTATGAAGCACTTTGAGTCCCATTAGGAGAAAAGCGCTATAGAGTATGAAATAAAGTTATTATTATTATTATTATTTTTCAAAACATGAAAGTAGCCGGCCCTACAGATTTGCTAAATCTTTACAAAATGTTGTTTTCTGGCAAGCTACACGGAATTGCACTTTGACACAACTTCCTTGTTGTACTTGTACTTGATACATCAGACAAAAGCACTAAATCATAAAATACTTTCTCCAGAACGTTTAAAAGAAACGGGTATAAAATAAATCACATGAGAAAAGTGAAAGGAAGAGGGAAAAATAATTGAGTGGGATGTTGTTATTGGGAGACTCCACCCTTTTGGACGTTCCATCATGTAGCTACCACGTCACAGGGTCTGACACTCCGGAAAGCCCCATGACATAGTAGCCACGTCCCGTTCTATTTGCTAGTTTTGTAGTTTTAAAGAGTTAATACATAACCCCCAAAATGTATTGAAAAGCATATATTTGGCATCAGATATTCTGGCAAAAATGCTTGATTAGGTCATGCTATGCATTCATTTGGTGTATCCTATGTCTTAAATACATGATATAAGAACAAAAGTATAATGCAGTGAAAATAGAATTATTGACTGAAAAAAGATCCACTGCATTAAGTATTTATCTACTTTTATATTTACTAAAATGTTGATCTATATTTAATATATTTTCATGAATTATTTCCTTTGGTGAAACTAATCAATTGGCTGAATTGTCAGATTAACGGTGTCTTCCTTTATTTATTTATTTATTTTTAACGTTTGGTTTTTCTACCGGGAAGTAAGACATTGAGAATTACCTCTCGTTTTCAAGTATGTCCTTTAGGTAACAGTCAGACAGATATAAAAAAAAATAATACGAAATGTTTTGTTTTCTTTATAAAAACACACTTCACAGGCAAAATGTTCCTTATTTTTTCCATTTATTGTATCTACTTAGAATTTAAGATGTGCAATCTTTTCGCTATGTTTGCAAACATTGAACTTTGTAAAAAATTCTCACGGAGTTCGCTAAGTACAAATCTCCCCAGCCGGAAATATGCAGAGAGAGAGAAAAGGAGATTACACGCATCTCTGCTTAGAATGACATCGCCACCTCCCATGTTCCTAATATATGTTCTCTTAGAGAGCTCAGTCCCACTTAGATGTTCTTCTTTTAGAAATACTCCTTACTTACTTTTTCATGTTCACCCTAATCACATAATTCCTAATTACTAGTCAATGAAAAGTTAGTTTAACATAATTTTTATGGTGCCTTTAACATGGAGATTGCATGCTGTGCTCGTCTAGAGAACTGAATACGATGTGGCCAGAAGAGGACTCCTCTTCTGTTCACCAGATCAGCGCCGCCGCAACCATGTGATCACTCTGAGGAGTGGTTATGTGATCTCGATGTGCCTAAGGGGTTGTGGCACAATGGTGTCATGGCCTCTCTGACACTCAAGTGGTTTAAGTGTGGGATGGCCTGGGTGGAAGGGGGGCTGCCTTGATTTTGATAGCTGGGGCTGGTGCTGCACTGCTAATAGAGAATTGAATCCTCCACTATAGTGCTCTCTTGTGAGCAATAGGACCTTGTTAAATCCTGCTTGTGAGCCAGCTGACTGCTCCATCCCTTCCTGCTGCGGAGAGGGAAGGGGCCACAGCATTGAGTGGGAGTGCCACCGAAAGCTTTCCCGGGGCACAGGACGAGAGTTCCCTCTCGGTGACATTCCTCTTCTTCTTTAATCATTTTACCTGAAGGGCTCTGCAGGGGAGTGAAGCTGGGGCCCTGTGCTGGATGCGGAAGTTGGACCTGACTTCTGCCGCTGATCGAGTGCACCCGGGAGGGATGTGGCGAGACAGGGCCCCACAGCTGAGGAGAGCTAAGGCCCTGCAGCACATGGAGACCCCGGCGTCCTGACAAGGAAGTTGTGCGCGACGTTCAGTTGGACCGAGCTTCCATTTTTAGCTGTCTGACACCCCCAGAGCCGAAGGGGCCTAGACACTTGTTCTATCTGTCCCTTCCAGTCGGCGGCAGTGCTGAGACGAGGAGAAGTTGGATGAGAAATACCGCCTGTGTGGGCCAGCCTTGGTAACAACAAGGTAATTAACACTGAGAGGGACACATGCTTAGGCATTAAGGTACTATAAACGTTTTCCCTTCTTAGGCTGAGTCCCCTGTACCGCTGACTGCGCTCATGCTTGGAGAGCGGTGATGTCACCAACTCTCCAAGCATGAGCAACAGGTGTCCGCGCTATTTCGCGGGCGGGCATTGCAGGCAAGCTGAGCGTGGTTCAAAGATAGCTTTTTTTGTTTACGCAAGCACCAAGCGTGGGTGAGCGTCCATGCCCGCGCACAAGCGGGAACATCCAAATTTAAATAGCGAGCATTTACCTTGTCAAGCACTGTGCGGTCAGCGCGGTCAGCGGCACAGGGGACTCAGGCTTACATAGAATATCATTATTTTTCTGTCAAAAGATTCTCTAAGAGGAACTCAAAAAATAAGAAGATAATGAATTCTTGTCTCTTTAAAAGAATTTTTTTTTCAATGCGATCACACATCTAAATAGACTGCTATAACGTGGACACAAATATTTTTATTCCACTGAGAGTTTCTGAAAGTAAGTTGGAAATATAATTTAATTTTTGTAGGTACTTGAAAGTTGTAGTAGCCTTATACATATGTTGCCAGTCTAGCACGTTATAGTGCGGTATTCTGTTATATTCTGTGCTATTACAGCCATTAAATCCTATGCATTACCGGTAGTTAAAATAAGGCTGTATTGTAGATTTTGAAGAAGTGCAGATTTGTTGTAATGTGGAATACCTTTTTATTGACCAATATGAGAGGGTTTTTTTTAATAGTGGAAATGATAATGTGCTGAACTTTCAAAACCTTGCCTGGGGTGAGTGGATTTTGGCAGCTGGAGAGGCGACGGGAGTGGAAGAAGGAGCTGGCGGCAGGAGAAGAGGATCACCATGTCAGCAGGGACTCTAGATGGTGGGCGGTGGCGGCAGGAGAGCATTGAAATCCATGTGAGCAGCAGCAGGCGAAAAAGCCGGGTAGGAGCGCTCCCCTGCGGTCTGACTCGGAAGCCTTCAGTAACTTTAGTGAAGACTTCCGGTCCGACCGCAGGGGCACGCTCGTACCCGGCTTTTCTCCTACTGCGGCTCAAATGGATTTCAATGCTCTCCTGCCGCCGCCCATCCTCTAGAGCCGCTGGTGACATGGTGACATGGCGATCCTCTTCTCATGCCGCCAGCTTCTTCTCCCACTCCTGTCTTCAACTGCCACTGTCCACCGAAGCCAGGTAAGTGAGGGGGGTGAGAGAGGGAGGGGGGTGAGTGTAAAAGAGAATTTTACACTAGAAAAAAAACAAAACAAAAGTCTAGCGTCTAGATCAATTAATATTACTTCTAAAGCATACTTATGTCAATTTATAGCAGCAGTCCATGCTATCATTTTTTTTACATTTATTTTTTCCCCCTTTAAATTGTGCATCAATGCAATCCACACAATGATAAGTAATTAGCTAAGTTGCCAATTGATCCTTTCTCCTGTGATGGAAGAGTCAGCTCGGGAGTTCACTAAATGGCTATCAGTGCAGCAGAAATGGACCAAACATGCAAAGTTCTGTGGGGAAGATCATGTGACCAGGGAGTCACTAGATACAATTGGTGTACTGCTAGAGAGAGGGCAGGGCACAAAAAGGGGTGCGCCAGATCCTGTTTCAGAAGAGGAAGGGGATGTGACTTAGTAAATGTTTGCTATAGAAACAAAAATGCTTGATACTTTTTAATATATTTAAAATGTAATTCAGAGTTGTTTAAAAAAAATGCTACAAGTACTTTCTCAAAGTACATAACTGATTTATTAAAAAACACACGTAGGATATTGCTTGGTCAGCAGCTTTAAAGACAATATCTAATTGCCGATGTGAGTTTCTCTGTCTGCAGACTACTAGCATTTTTCTGCAACATAATATTTTTCAACTGCTGTTTCTATTTGCTTATTGTTATTATGTACATATATGAATATCTTTGGCATGCAGATGGGAATAGCTTAGGAAGAACGTGGGGTTCTAGCTGCCTGCAAAAAGGTGGGAAAGTGATGCAAGTTAATAGCACCAGATTTATCAGAAAGAAAATAATTGAACACAGCAGGATTATTTTAATTTTTTGCACACATGTTGCAAATGTGTTAAATAGCACCCATTTTGTAATACATGTGTTTATGTACATCATTCCACCCACAGGAGTGGGGGTGGGGCAGAGGGCAAAATATTTGTTTGTGTAATGTGTCTGAAGTTGAACCCTGAGTGTTCCTGAGAACCTACATTTTAGTTCATCAAAAATGATTATCATCATTATTAATATATTTTTAATTATTCCAAGATGTCCTTTTGAATTGAAATGTACAGGATCACATGAGCAAAGCATATGGTCCCATCCACTGAATTGTGCTGGCATAAGAACATTATTTGGAGAGAAATAAAATCATCAAGTACATAACGAGTAATTCCATGCAGTTATTTTTTACGTACTGTTACAGATGCAGACAGACCAAAACATATTAAAGAAATGAAATGCTTCTTTCCACATGGGGGGAGGGATGCTTTCACTTATTTGTTGTAATCAAGGACACCAACTATATAATTTTCACCACAGGTCTCAAACTGAATAGATAGCTATCTAGCGAAAAACAAACAAAGAGAGCTGGTACTGGAGATAGGCTTTCAATAGCCTTGTACGTGCAATTGCTATTCTGTACATAATTGAAATCTAATACCCGAACGCTTTTTGATAATTTATTACATAACATATGCACTAGCTTGATGTTATTTTACTTTGTTGCACCTAAATACAGTATATAGGTTCCCCTGTTAGATCAAATAGTAGCATTGTCCTTTTATATATTAGCATTTTATGTATACATCTTGTTTTGCTTAGATGTATTAATTGCAGTAATAAATACTTAGCGGCAGCCAAGCAAATAATATACTGTAAATACACATTTGCTCTTGTTTCGTGTCTTGTTTAAAATTACTTGCCTAGAATGAATGTTAGACCTTGAACGCATAATGTATCACACCATTAATATTATTTCTATTCATTTTGTCATATCATGTGTATCTATTGGTTTTCATGTTTGGCTTCTTTTTACTGGAATAGCATCAAAAGAATTAAAATGTTATATTAATAATGATCTGTTCATGTCACATACAGACGTGGCCCATCTTATGTTGCTCTCAGTCGGGGATTGCCGCGGGAAACAAACCACAGCTATTCCCATTCTGCAGCAAAAGTTCATCAGTAGACAAACAGGGAGTTGCCAAGGCTGCCCGCAGGTGCCACCTTCCCATGTGCTGGGTTAAAATACTTTTTATCGTGCATCTCAAGTGAAGGTAAGTCAGACTACATATGTACAGTAGGTCCCTTTTAGTAGATGTATTATTAATGGGGTAGTTGTTCCTAGGACCAAAGTGTACCTTTTCCAGTAACATGTTTAAAAATGCAATACAAGCAGCATAAAAAACATAAATAAATAATAATATATATATTTGTTTGTTTTAATAAAGGCAGCCTTTAATCACCTTTATTGAAACTTAATTACCTAAGATGCTGATCGATTGGTTCTCCAGTGATCAATCGGCAAAATCCTCCTTCCCAGGTTTCACTAAATGACTGCCGTTCAGTTTCAAATGAATCTCTCCGTTTGTGTAACTCAGCAGCTACAATAAATTCTTATATTATTAAGGTAACATTATCTATTGTTACAGTTTGCAGCTGAAACTGCTGGGAATATTGGCAAGAAATTATCACAAACAGGGAAGTGTTACAAAAATCTTGCACTGCTTGAGAGGTGTGTTAAATCCTGCTATAGAAATCAAAGGATGTTCAGTATATTAAAACTCATCAAAAAATAAAAAAAATTAAGAGTTGAATTTAACAGTAAAAAAAAAGATAGTAAGTATTACCTAATACTACAGATCGGATTTATAAAAAAAAAACGTCAGATATTGCTTGAATTGCTCCTTTAAGTGGTTATATCTTGATGATGATTATTTTTTTATGATAATCCTGGCCCTGTAGGTATTTTAAAGATTTGGGAGGGGTTTGATCATGTCTGGTTACTCCTTTTTATCTGCTATCACTGTACGTTCCACAAGAGTTTGCACAGCCAGAGAGCCCAAAATGCCCCAGAGCATGTAGAGGAAAAATTTAATTGACAAACATTGAGAGGTGCTGAAATAATGAGAAATATTGCCTAAAACCCAAAGAAATAAATGCAGACAAATCTTTGTTTTATGTAGGGTTACATTTCTTTAAGGAGACTGCCTTCTTCCCACCTTGCCCCAAGTGGCCAAGAAAAACAATTTAAACTGGAAACGCTTCTTTAACTTCTTTGCAAAATGTTATTTCTAGGTCAGGTGTTGGGTAATGCCCCTAATACAGCAAACGTGATACTAAGTTAATCATGTGAATCTCAGAGATAAATTGATGTAGCAACTGATTATTTTTCTTGGGATAGAGGTGGGAAGTAGGGTAAGACTTTGGCGAAAGGAGTGGCCCGTAAAAGGGCAATCATTACTAGGACCGTGAACTAATCCTTCTGACGTGCTTACAGCGTCTCATCTGGTTGATTGATAGCTTCCCCCCCAGATTTCATACCTAAAGTATTTCGAATTTATATTTTGAAGTTAGAGTTGGGAGAGGTTTGATTTCCTCTGGCTGCTCCCTTTTGTGTGATGTCACTGTGTGATCAGGTGTTTCTTTTTATGGCCGAACAGTGGATCTCCGAAGGTCATGTATAAGATGTAAATATAATTTTCCATTCTTGCAATAATATGTATTGCAGCGTGCAGATACTGTATACCAGCTAAGTTATGGATTCTTCGGGGCCAACACTGTGTTACAGTGAGGTATTTAGTGTTCTTTTATAACTATTTGGATATCCTACAATGCTCTAATACCCATGATTATGATGTAGCAGTCTCATAGCATAAACAGCACTGCTGCCAGCGTAAGCACAAATTTGGTTCATCAAGCACCATCTATGGAAGGTTCTTGGACAACTACTGATGTAATTTGCAAAGTATGAAGAGCTGATTGCATTTTAAAGTGGCATAACATTTTCCTACATAAATTGGTTTTAACTTAAGCATTGTTCCGTGCCTGACAGGGATAGGAAGAAACTGGCAATATACACACTTGTCAGCCAACAGGTCTGCATCTTTGACAGGAATGGTAGAGAATCACAAAGTATAGTGTAAATAAACTTCACAGCTGGATGGTCCCCCCTGCCTGGTATCTCACACAGGGCAGTGAAAGAGTTATTTTAATTAAAACAATATACACAGTTTGCTGCCTTTAAGAGATCCCATAAAGCATTCAGTGCAGTGGTAGGGGGAAAGAAAAAACTGCTTAACATTAATAAATCGAGCCTTATTTTATTTATGAAGGCATCTAATGATTTAAATATTGCTCCACTATAAGTGAGATTACTTTTAGACTTTGACAATGGTTTTAAATATTTTATTTTCACAGGATTTGGGAATGCAAAAGCAAAAAGACAGGGTTCACTCAAGCCACTCAACAATAAAAATGAGAGCTAGTCTATTGCATGGCCCTCTTGGGTTGCTGGCCCATCTGACAGAGTATAGACTAATGAGGTAGAGGGGCATCTGCTTTTACATCAATTATTGCTGTTGTCTCCATTCATGGCTGCCTCTCACCTGTATTGCACCAGGGTGCAGCATTCATGGTGGCACATTCCGCTTGCATGCCCACCCCAAACTTTCATCATGTGCCCTGCTTCTTATTTCACTATATCTCTTGCTTAGCCAGCAGGGATGAACATGTGGGACCACCCAGTGAGGAGGATTGTGGTGCAAGCAGTAACGTGAGTGTAGCACAGTGTTATCACAAGGAGCCAAATGATGTACTCCTATGTACAAAACATTGCAGAATACATTTTTGGAGTACAATTGACACATGGAAATCACAAATGATATTGAGCTTGTGTGCTGCTATGTACCACCCTTTTATCCCATCAATGTGTGCCTTATGGCTTAAAAAAATATATGTTTTCAAGCATATTGGCGCACACCAATGTCATGCACATGACGACCAGATGTAAATGGTATATATTAAAGAATTGTGTATCTGTGTCGAAAAAATAGTTGAACTTGAATCAAAATAATCCGCCAAGTTAAACTTAAATCCTAAAAACTCTGTTTATATTGTAAGTGCAGAATTAAGTCGCTATTTATTAGAGATGTGCAGATATTTGTTTAGCTATTGGTTCGGTCACACTTTTTAATATGTTTAAAAAACCCATAAAAAACTTGAATCAAACTTTTGGAAACAAAAGATTTATTACAATGGTCCAAATTGATGAAAATAATAATAAATAATTATACATTTTGACTGAGAATTGGATCAAAACATTATATAACGATGGGCTGCAGCAGATCTACCATGTCAGTGTTGTTTGGGAGAGGGAGATCTAGAGGCAGGGTAGCTTCCTGACTGGGTGCATGAGTGTAGGCCGGCAGAGGCAGGCAGACATGAAGCCAGCGAGCTGGCGGGAGATTGTACGTCAAAGATTTTTTTTTTTTGTACATGTTTTACATTTTATTTTTTTAAATGAGAAGGTGTTCTGGCAGGTAGAGGAGGGTTCTGCACATTTGTAAAAACAGGGAGTTTTGCAGCTCTAGAGATTTAGTTAGTGTGGCACAGGCACAACAGCCTCAGCAGCAGTAGACATTATAGTTTCTTGTGCTGTACCAGTAGGAGCAGTAGTAGTACTGTGGTAGCACCCCCTGTGTGTGGCCCAGGAGCCTGCTGCTGCTCAGCCCATGTTTGGAGAACAGGTTGTGGCTGAGTTGAGTTTGGATTAGATAACTTTTGCACCTTCCTCAACCTCACTCTTTGGAGTCATTCCTCTGGTCTTCTCTATGTTGGTTGGAGACTGAGATTTTGCTAGGACCACCTTTGGCAGTAACAGTCTCATCTATGTCATCTTTCTCATCTGATTCTGTCTCAGTAGTGTCAGTGGGTGATCATGCTTTCTCAGCCCAAACACATATTGTTTAGACAGATGTACAAACAACACAGACCAGCTGCTTTTTCAGGCCACATTAGACTAATGTGCGATGCAGTCTTATTTTTAATTAAAATATTTACAATGGCGCAACAAACAGGTGACTCTACCCTCATCCTTACCCTTTTTGGAGAAAACCCCTCCAAACTCTTGACTTTGGAAAACTTGACGAAAGAGTTTCTTGGATTAGAACTACATGTTACTGCTGCTGGCCTAAGATGCATTCTAGTATCTGTCATTCTCCTTCCCTGCTTGAGCTATTTCTGCTGCACGCACCACCACTATCAATCTATTCATCGTCATTATCATCATCATCATACTCCTGCATCTCAATAGTTCTATATTGTATAACATTGTGTACTGCTTTTTCTGAGACTAAGATTTGATTGCCTCCTTCCACCCCATTGCCCCTACAAGGGCCATGCACTCTTGATGATGATTATGATGACGACAAATTATGTGGCATTGGCTGATGTCATCACCTTTGCTGCTGCCACCGCCACTACTGTTACCAGTTGTAGCACCATCGATCACATCATTACTGGAACCACCAGTGTCACTTGTCCCCTCCCTGCTTGTTCAGTTTGTGTACCACACACACTATCAAAAAAAACGCTAATCTCTGCCTTGATCTCTCCCTCAGCCACTTCTTCTCAGATAATCTATGTCTTAAAATGGAAGAGTTAGACTCTGTGCATCCATCCTCCTCCCTGCACATTTTGCTGAGGATGTATGATACTGACTCTTCTCTCGCAGGATTTTGCATATCCAAATAAGCATATTTCTCAGGTGCCTCCAGTTCTGTTCACAGGTATCTTTCCACATATTATATAAGGCAGTGTTTTGGGGAGGTATATAAGAAATTGGTACTTTACAAAAATAGACGTATCTCTTTCTCTTTCTATCTATCTCTTTTCCCTTCACTGAAATATACAACCATTGTTTTTGCATATAATTATGTAACGATGCTCTTCTCAAGCAGGAAGCAACCCGCAGGGCTGAGCTAGGAAGGTGAAAGAACCGACCTGAGCCTGAGTCCTGATAGAGTAGTCAGTCGTAAGCCGAAGGTCAGGGCTGGCAGCACAGTTGCGTAGTCGGTCTGGATGCAGAGGTCGAGGCAGGCTGAAGACAAGGATAGTCGAGGTACGTGAGCTGGGTCAGGTAATGAGGCAGACAATAGGTAAGCGTGTTGCATGTACTCAGTATGAACTGGAACTTTGCTCTGCAACTTTCTGCTTACAGGGCTGTCCTTTTAAAGGAAGTTGCCAGGAGCAAAAATGGATGATTCTGCCATAGAGGGCGAGCAAGAGCAAATTCCGGACCGGACTCTGAAAACCCGGCACAAATTTGGCCAAACCTCATAGAACCCCCCCTCCAGAATCGATCTCCGGATGATTAAACGGTTTGTCGGGGAACATCCGGTGGAAACCTCTGATCAAGGAGGAAGCATGGATATCACCAGCCTTCACCCATTGATTCTCCTCTGGACCATATCCCTTCTAAGATACAAGGTACTGGAGACTACCTCGAGATTTACAGAAATCCAGAATCCAGCAAATTATATACTCCTCTTGACCATATACCAGGACCGATCCTGGAAGGGTGGGAGCAGCAGAAAAGTTGTTGTGGACCACAGCCTTTAGTAGTGAGACTTGGAAGACTGGGGGAATCCTTAAGGTATCCGGTAGCTCCAATTTAAACATGACCGGATTTACTTGTTTCGCAATCTTGTAGGGACCTATAAATCTGGGCCCATACTTCAGGGAAGGAATCTTCAGATGGATGCTCCTGGTAGATAGCCAGATGTGGTCTCCAACCTTGAACTGTGGAGCTGGCCGCCGACGCTTTTCCGCATGATCCTTCTGCTGAAGGGAGGCTTTAGTTAGGTTTTCATGAATCCTCTTACACAGAGACTGTAGATCCTGGACCTTGTCACCAGCTGCAGGAACTCCAGAACGGGAGACAGATGATGGGAGTGCAGAAGAATGGTACCCGTACGCACATAAGAACGGGGACTTTTTTCGTGTTTCAATGAGTTTCAATGAGTTCTGTGCAAATTCTGCCCAAGGATGAAGATCCACCCAGTTGTCCTGACTTTCAGAGACAAAGCAAGTAGAAATTACTCCAAGGATTGATTAGTCCTCTCTGTGAGGCCATTGGACTGAGGGTGGTATGATGACGAGAAGCGAATTGAGATCCCCATTGATTTACAAAATGGTCTCCAAAATGTTGCAATAAACTGGGAGCCACGGTCAGAGACTATCTGAGTCAGAATGCCATGAAGGCAAAATATCTCCATTGAGAAAATTTCAGAAAGTTTGTAGGCAGTGGGTAACTTCCTAAGTGGTACAAAATGGGCCATTGGGATAGGATGGCTCCACCAGCCACATCGGAAGCGTCCACTTCCACTACAAAAGACTTAGAGGGGTCGGGATGGACCAGGACAGGGGCGGACGAGAAAGCAGGCTTCAGTCTCTCGAAGACCTGTACTGCCTCAGGTTTGCACTTCTTGGGAATCGCCCCCTGTTTCGTAAGAGACGTAATGGGACCCTCCACCTTGGAGAAGTTTTTAATGAACCTTCTGTAGCAGTTGGCGAATCCGAGAAAGCGCTGAGTGGGTTTGAGATCCTCCGGTAGGGGCCAGTCCAACCCAGCTGAGACCTTGGCTCTGTCCATCTCAAAATCCTGGGTGGAGATGACGTGGAGAGGAAGGAGATCTTAGGTTGTTCAAATTGGCATTTCTCCAACTTGGCGTTGAGAGCGTGTTCCTGTAACCTCTGAAGTACGTGCCTGGACCCGGTGTTCGGACCGTGATGAAGAAAAAAATCAGGATATCGTCGAGATATACGACCACAAATTGATCAAGGAGATCTTGGAATACCTCATTTATGAAGCTTTGGAACACAGCCGGAGCGTTGCACAAACCGAATTGCATCACTAAGTATTCATAATGCCCATCTTGGGTATTGAATGCCGTCTTCCATTCATCACCCTCCTTAATTCGGACCAAATTATAAGCCCCGCGGAGATCCAAGTTAGAGAAAATAGAGGCCCCACAGAGTCGGTTGAATAGTTCCGGAATTAAAGGGATAGGAAAATGATTTTTGACTGTAAATTTGTTCAACCCCCGGTAATCTATACAGGGACGCAGAGACCCATCCTTTTTTCCCACGAAGAAAAAACCCGCTCCTGTAGGAGAAGTAGACATGCAGATGAATCCATGTTTCAAATTCTCTTCTATGTACTTCTGCATAGCATTTGTCTCTGGCTTCGAAAGGGGGTACGTGCGCCTACGAGTTGGGATGGCTCTGGGAGCAAGTCGATTGGACAGTCGAATGCCCGATGCGGTGGTAACACCTCGGCTTACTTCTCATTGAAAACATCCCCAAAATCCTGGTAGGCAAGGGGAAGACCATTGGGGAGAGACATGGACACCAGTGGTGAGTCAGAGCTGCGGCGTGGTATAGACAAGCAAGTCCCATGACATCGCTGGTCCCAGGTGGTCACTTGTCCCATTAACCAATCAATTGTAGGGTTGTGGGAATGCAACCAAGGGAGACCTAATACTATAGGTGCTGAGGGTGTGATGATTACCATGAAAGGGAGTAGCTCCTTATGTAGAACTCTGATGTTCACTACCAGGGATATAGATTTCTGTTTTATGCTACCGGGTACTATGGGTCTTCCATCGATCAGCACAATCTCTAATGGAATCTCCAATGAGCGAAGGTGAACGATAGATCGAGGTAATTACCGGCTGCTCTGGAATCCACGAAGCCTTAGTGGAGACTGAAGAAAGGACGTAGTTTGTACACACAAACAGCACAGTGGTTCAAAAAAAAAAAATGAGAGACCACATCATTTATGTATACATGTTTTTCATTTGTTATATTTTAGCTGTCAGTCTCCCTCTCTGTGACATACAGCCTAATTCAGGTTATTATTCAAACACCGGTCATGGCAATGATTATCTGTGTGTTTTAGCATTCACCTGTGGGAACACACAGGCTTTGGCCAGAAACTAACATCCCTTAATGTGGATATGCTACAAAAGAGGAAGGCAGCCAGTTATACAGTCCTCTACTCTTTGATAAAGCGCCATCCAGCGCAAAATGCGTAAGAGTGTTTTAAATCTTGTACCTAATGTGCCAATACATTTTTGTTAGAGCTTACCTTACAGCCCTCTGTGTGTTTTCTCCGATTGTGCGCCACCATTTTTTCCCTTTTTCCCTTTTTCTCTTTTTCAATTTCGTGAGTGGAGACTGAGGAAGAACCCCCTGAGAGGGAAACCGGCATGAGAAGCCAGGAAGATACAGAGGGAGGAGGGATGATAGAGATGTCTAGCGAATGCTCCTCCAACTTTACTGGGCATGGGCAGACAGACGGGGGAAGAGGGAGAAGAGAGCAGGGGGAAAGAGAGCAGGGGAGGGAGCATGGGAGGGAGAGGGGGGATAGAGCAGGGGGAGGGAGACGGGGGAGACAGACAGGGGGGAGTGGAGGGAAGAGGGGGGAGAGGAGGGAAGGGGGAGAGGAGGGAGGGGGGAGAGGAGTGAAGGGGGGAAGACTAGGAAAGGGAGAGAGCAGGGGGAGGGAGAGGAGGGAAGAGGGGGAAGAGGAGGGAAGGGGGAGAGAGAGGAGGGAGGGAGAGAGCATTGGGAGGGAGAGGGGGGAAAGAGAGCAGGGGGAGGGAGGGGGGAGAGAGAGCAGGGGGAGGGAGATGGGGGAGACAGACAGGGGGGAGAGGAGGGAAGGGGTGAGCGAGGAGGAAGGGAGAGCAGGGGGAGGGAGGGGGGAGAGAGAGCAGAGGGAGGGAGATGGGGGAGACAGACAGGGGGAGAGGAGGGAAGGGGGGGAGAGAGGAGGGAAAGGAGAGAGCTGGGGGGAGAGGAGGGAATTGAGGGGGGAGAGAAGGGAGGGGGGAGAGAGGAGGGAAGGGGGGAGAGAGGAGGGAAGGGGGGAGAGAGGAGGGAAGGGTGGGGAAGAGGCGGGAATGGGGGAGAGTGGAGGGAAGGGTGGGAAGAGGAGGGGATGGGGGAGAGAGGAGGGGGTGAGAGGAAGGAAGGGAGAGAGCAGGGGGAGGGAGAAGGGGAATGGAGAGGGGGAGGGAGAGGGGAGACAGACAGAGGGGATGAGAAAGAGGAAGGAGACAGGGGGGAGACAGTCAGGGAGGGAGAGGAGGGAAGAGGGAAGGGGGGAGAGAAGGGAAGGGGGAGAGGAAGGAAGGGGGGAGAGGAAGGAAGAGGGAGAGAAGGGAATGGGGTAGATAAGGAAAGGGGGAGAGAGAGGAGGGGAGGGGGGAAGGAAAGAGAGAGAGGGAAGGGAAAGAGCAGTGGGGAGTGAGTATGGGGAGGGAGAGGGGGAGGGATAGGGGGAGATATAGAGGAGGGAAGGGGGAGACAGACAGGGGGGAGAGGAGGGAAGGGAAGGGGGGAGAGAGGAGGGAAGGGGGTAGATGAGGGAAGGGGGGAGAGAGGAGGGAAGGGAGAGAGCAGGGGGGAGAGTGTAGGTTGTCAGAGAGGGGGGAGAGAGAGGAGGGAGCTGGGGAGACAGAGAAGAGGGAATGGTGGAGACAGAGGAGGGAAGGGGGTAGAAAATGGAAGGGAGACTGAGGAGGGAATGGGGGATAGAGGAGGGAAGGGGGGATGAGGGAGAGGAGGTAAGGAGGAGTCAGAGAGCTGGAAAGGGGGAGAGAGAGGAGGGAAGGGAGGGGAGAGAGGGGAGAGAAAATGGAGGGACACAGACACAAAGACACACAGACACAAACACATAGACACTCGCAGACACACAGACACAGCCCAGATCATACCAAGGACACGCCCACTCCCATAATAGCCACGCCCCCTGCTCCTGCTCTAAAAATATTGAAGGACACCCAATCGCTCATGCTTGGAGAGCTGGTGACGTCACCACTCTCAAGTATGAGCGAGCTCAGCGGCAGCGTAGCCGCAGCCTTACACTGCAGCTGGGCACAATGTTAAAAATGGATCCTGGTTTATGACATCCTATAGCCCTTCAAAGCTTTCAATATTCAGCCCCCACTCACTGCTTGCATAAAGTGATCAGGCGCCACACCAGCTCCACCAGCTCAGAAAAGTTGTCGGTAGAACCCCACTACAGGCCCCGAACCTCTGCTTAGACGTAAGGGGTAATATTAAAATGGTGTAGCAATGCAGCTTGGAAGGCCTCATAATCCTGGTAGAGGTGTTCTGCAGGACCAACCAATACTTCCAGATAATCTGCTTTTCATTCTAGGTGTCTTTTTCCAGGTTAGGAAACACTATGGATGGGGTCTGGAAATGCTGGGATCTCTGATTCTGGTTGCTGGGGCCTCTCTCTGGAGCCAGGGAACTTCAAGCTGGTGTCTCTGCTCTGCCTGGCGCTATCCCGCATGTTTCTCAGCAGCCTCTCGTTCTTGAAACTGGGTGATGAGTTGCAACCACATTACAGCATCTGCTTGCCCTAGGTGGTTGAGAAAAGTCTGCATGTAAAGGTTCAAGGCCCTGTGAGGATTAGGACTGCTGGAATCCTTTGAATATAACAGTCCTTGGTCCCTTGCCAATTTTTAGGGCAAAGCTGCCCTCTGCTCCACGGCTCTGCTCATTCTGGTACAGTGTAGTATCCTGCTCTGTATCACTCTCACACAGTGCTTGAATCAGCAACTCTTTAGTTCTAAAACAAAACAGCATACAAAAAGACACAGATACAAAAAAAAAATCTTTCAACATTTTTTAAGGGTTGCTAATAGCCATTGGTATAGCCCCACCACTTTCGACAGCACAAAAAACAACTACGAGAAACAGCACATGATTGATAAGGTTCACGCTCTGTAGATTTCTTTGCAAAGGACAACTAATTGTAGCACAGCGCAGGGACAAATAGCAGGAACCAGCACACCATAGGTTAAAAACTACTTTATTGAGCGACAGCTAAAGGAGCAACCACCCACTTTGACGCGTTTCGGGCTAAGCCCTTTGTCAAAGATATACTCTTTGACAAAGGGCTTAGCCCGAAACGCGGCAGAGTGGGTGGTTGCTCCTTTATTGTGTCTCCCCTTGTCGCTCAATAAAGTAGTTTTTAACCTATGGTGTGCTGGTTCCTGATATTTGTCCCTGCACTGTGCTCCACTTCCCTCCCCAGAGGCTGTTTTTTCCTGATCTTCAATCAAGCTGGATGCACGCTTATATGGAGTTCCTGCTGTTCGGTATCACTGTACACAAACAGTGAGTGGACTGTGGTATTATTTGGCTGGCTTCTGACTGTGTCATCTATTGTTCTGTGACCCCATCTGAGTGTGGTTGGTTAAAAGGGGACCGTCTGCCATTGGTATTTGTGTCCCCCTAGTACCCTATAAATCCCACTCTAGTATTTAAGCCATTATTGGCGGTCACGTGTTCATGAACTATAGATTGGGATGACAACCCATGTCAATTTTTCTGGAGCAGCTTCGTTCAAATTTGTATACCCAGGATCAAGATTATTGATGTCCGTTACCTATGGGACTTATTATATGATATACCTGCGGAATATTTCTGTTGCACCATGATTGGACTCCATGTCCTGTTTTTGACAACTAATTGTAGTCCGGTAGTCTTGTTTAAATCAACATTTTACTTATATGTCTTTCATGCAAAAAATAAATAAAAAAATACAATGTTTCAGGCCCCAAATGGCATCTGCTCAGGAACTTAATATTAACAAGAATAACGATTATTATTCCACTCTTCTACCAATTTGTCATGACACCACGCCTGTGTGCACATAACGTGTGTATGTGAATGGGATTAAAACATACAGCTATCCACCTGACTCATCTCCCTGCAGGGTCCTAAAAATGAGCAATATCTCCTCACAAACCGTCACGCTACACCAAGAATAATTAAAGGTGTTACCCTCAGGAGTCATTGGTCCCCTGTTTACTAGAAAAATATGTAATTAACACAAGAACTCAATGTAGCAAAATATGTCCAAAAATGTGTTTAATCTCCTGAGAAAGTTACTAGGTTCAATTAGAGCACAGGCGTTACTTATGACATTTTAATTTTAATATACGAAGTGTTCAGTGCTTGTTTACAGAAAAGGAATGCTATTAAAACATACACTATATAAATGCAGTCAGTTTCATAAAATAAAATAGTAAAACAGAGAACCTATACGTTACCATTAACAATATTGGATCCCTTCAAAGAGGTCTTGAAGGTGAACATATGAGAACTCCTGTGCTATGGATAAAATAGGTATTTTTAAAATGAAAGTGAACCCCTTGGTTGCGGTTTTATTATCACAAGTGAATAGGTTAAAGGCATTAACGTGACAATGTCATTACCCAGAATTCCTGGCTACAGTGGTGGCATTGCATGCTGACTATGGGGAAAGGCAGGTTTGTGGACCTGTTCTGTAACTTGAATGTGCACATAAGTCATTTTTGTGGGGGGGGGGGGGGGAAGATAATGCAAACCACATGAGCCAATATCATGCATTCTGCTACCTTGATTTGTACAATAACAACAAAAAAGAAGCACATTAGAATTAAATAATATTTGAGGTATAATATATTCACTAAAGTCCTTATTGCTTGCTAATGACCAAAAAAAGGGTCAGTACATTGCAGAACTAATGGCAGTGACATGAAGGGTTGATTGTTTGCCAACCCTCAGATCTACAAGTATTTTTTTCTTTAGTTAATATTTTGTAAAGTAATTCAGATA